>NC_139510.1:15973476-16160237 GCF_008360975.1 Lichenostomus cassidix
GGGACCATGTGGTCAAATGTAATACCCCTAATTGTAATTGCTATCCCTTTGTATGTTTTGTATGCAAAGTATGTAGAGAAAAGTGGTGGACCCATTGCACCAAGGGAAGGCCTCCTATGGAGGTCTGCCCAACCTGCTATAAAGCAGAATGTAAGCAAACCGAGCATTTGTTACGATTGGCTGTTAAATTGGGGAGATTACGACAGGGGACGCCCGAATGGTGGGATATTTACCTCCATGGGATTCGCCCTAAATTTTATTGTTACCACTCCAATGAACCTAAGCCGATAGTGGCAGAAATCATTGGAGGAGACTGTAGAAAAAAAAAAAAATGTGGCTCACTTACCCTGCCATGGTCCAGTGGTTAAACATAAAAACTGAGACAGTTATAAAAACAGATCATTTACCCCGGAGCCCCCCCGAGGAATATCCTTGCTGCCAAGAAGATGGTGACCCCCGTGGCTCGCAGCAACCGAGTCGACGGGCGAGGCAGAGGGATTGAACCTGGGAGAGTAAAGACAGTCCGTGGGACTATGAAAAGATCTGGACCGAGCTGCCCCAAGTCTTGGAAGGACTTTAAAAGGGTTCAAGAGCCCAAGCAGCAAAGTGGGTATCAAATACAGGTAAGAAGTACATGTTCAGCCATGGGACCATCACTTACATGATGTATATATATGTGTAGCTTAATTTTGTTAAAATGTATCATGAGTAGCACTAGCCATCATCCTCATGAACTGTTTAAATGGTCTCTGATCCGATGGGAAGATCAACACATCATACAAACACAAACTACTGTGGGAAACCCCTCTTTTCAGATCCCAGTCGGGTCATTAGGACCATACTAGTATCTGAATCGTACTACAGATTACTATATGTGCCCAAGTTCAAATCCTGGTCTTGAGTACTGTAATCAACCAACAGCTTATTATTGTGCACATTGGGAGTGTGTAACTGTAGCAGGAAGTTGGACTCCCAGGAACAGTGACAAACATATTTCCACAGGATGGTATCCTCAAGGGTGTACATCACCTACTAAGTACAATTATATTGACACTGGGAACTCAAACCATAGCAACATTGCTAGCTTTAAGAGCTACTAGAGCCAGTACAGGTATAGCATCTCTTGTAAACAAAAATTTACTGCTCTGCGGGTAATATGCTGACCACACAGGGGTAGTGAGAGATGCTATGTCTGAACTCCGTAAAAGATTAGAAAAACGCAAAAGAGAAAGAGAAAACACCCGGAATTGGTATGAAAGCTGGTTCAATACATCCCCGTGGCTTACAACCATGTTATCTACCCTAGCGGGACCTCTGGTTGTACTAATATTGACACTTACATTTGGACCATGTATATTCAATCAACTTTTAAGTATAGTTAAAGGAAGATTGGAAGCAGCACACCTAATGCTAGTTAAGGCTAAACTAGAGATAATACCCGATCAGCAAGAATATGATATGGCCGAAGAACTGATCCTTAGCACAGAGGCCTTAAGGCGATTTAGTGAACAAAATGGTATTAAAGAAAGGGGGGGGATTGTGATAGATAAGGATTGATTCTCTAAATCGCAACAGGAAAACAGGGCCCCCACGGGCCAAAGACCTCCTGCTGGCATAAGCAGAACTTAAGCATCCTGTTTACACAAGGCTTATACAAAACTTGCAAGGTTTAGGAAGAAGGGCAGGCTGCGAACGTGACTACGACCTTTTGGAAGGCAGCGGCGGACCCTCTAGCAACAGCAACAGACTACGCAGACACAGCCTTATCTCCAACAAATGACACGTAACCCGGAAAAAGGGACTGCATAAAACCTCGGCACACACAAACCTCTGCGCGGTGTGTCTTAGGCAGAGCAAAGGAGCCTGCCTAGCCCGCCCAGCACTGCTTTGACCTGTATCCGCTTGCTTGAATAAATTACAAATTACTGAATTGGAATTGTCTCTGATTGACTTATTGAGACCCAATTTATAACTGTGGTATGTTAATCCAATCTCCGTAGGGTGATACTATATCTCTTAAAAAAATTAAAGAAAGCTCCTTTCTCTAGGTAAAGTCAAGTAAAACTAGCTAGAGAGATACAATAAAATTTCTAAAGTTATATTGTTTCTGACACTGGTGGGATCCATGGAGTTGTGATATTTTCTTTAATCTGTCTCTGTCACTCTCTTTCTGTCCCTTCACCTCTTTTCTATTCCTTTCTCTTCCTTCTTCCCTCTCTCTCTCTCTCATACTTACTATTAAATAAAATCCATACTATTGACATCGGCATATGGTCTTGTTTGCACCTTAATTCGGGCAGAGGCATTTCTAATAACTTTAAAAACTGGACCATAACACCTGTTAACACCATCTCTTTTTTGCATGCCAAAAGACTAATGCTAAAAGCAATGCCTTTGTGACACTTCATATTACAGAAGGATAGCAGAGTTCTTCATGTTTTTATCTTAGGGCTTCTTTGGAATCACAATAGGGGGCAGACGATTTGAAAGCACACAACAGATGCATTGTTCTGCTCTAATTTTTAACTTGAGCCTTATATCTTTATTGCACTTTTTAGTCACTTTTGACCCAGATGGATCCTTAGTCTAGCTTTGCTGAACTAAATGGATTTACACTGGGAATTAATTTGGCTCATTAAAGTAACATCTATCCAGATGTTTTCTTCATTTTAAAAGAGTGAAAAATTACTCCCATAAATAATACTCCCTCAGGGAAAGGGAGATGAAAAAAATACAGAGAGAAATGAGAGAGATAAAAATACAGAGAGATAAAGAAGTACAAACAACAAAACTTTCCAATAACTATGATGGAGCCCATGCAGGAACAAGTTTTCTGGCAGGACCTGTGGCTATTTAGGGGACTCACACTGGAGTAGTCCATTTCTGAAGGACTGCACCCCATGGAAAGGACCCACAAAGAGAAGTTAAGTGGAAGATTGTGTCCTGTGGAAGGGACCCCACGATGGAACAGGGGAAGAGTGTGAGTAGGAAGGAGCAGCAAAAACATGTGATGAACTGACTGATCCTTGCTCCCTACCCCCCTCTGCCACTTAGTGGGAGAAGGCAGAGAAATCAGGATTGAATGTGACCCCATGAAGAAAAGAGGGGTGAGGGGGAAAGTGTTTTAAGACTTGTTCTTATTTTTCATTACCATACTCTGACTTCTGATTGGCAATAAACTAATTTCCTGGAGTTCAGTCTGTTTTACCCATGATGGTAATTTCTGAGTCATCTCCCTGTCCTTATCTCAACCTATGAGCCTTTAGTTATATTTTCTCTCCCTCATCCTGTTGAGGAGGGGGAGTGAAGAGGCTTAATGGGCACCTGCCATCCAGCCAATGCTAGCCCACCACAGGTTGCCATGTAACATGTTGCACAAATATTTGAAGTTTTTTCCTGTACAGGTCAAAGAACCATTGGGACAAAAATGGTAACTTAAAGGAAGAGAGATTTGTTTGAAATGCAATAAAGAGAACTGAAGGGCATGAAAGTAGCTGAAAAATGATACTGTGTTTGACTGTCTAGGAAATGGATGTATGTTTCTGGGATATCTTGCCTGTTTCCTAAAGAATGAGATATATGTGTATTGCTTAATCTAGCCTCATATCTGGGTAGCAGTGATAACAAGGTTATGTCTATTCTAATGGGTTTCTTAAAATTTGTCAATTGTGCAACATCAGGGATTCTAGGGAGAGCACCAGTATAGGTGAGATTTCTTTATCAGTGGTATTTAATAATGCATGATACAATCTTCTTTAGCTTGCTTGCTGTAAAGGTCCTACTGAGTCCATATAAGTTCTTAAAAAAAATTGATTTTGCTCAGTGATTAAAACTTTGGTCTCCTTTTTTTGTGTGTTAGTATAGATTCTTTTAAAAATATCATTTAAACAACACTAGAATTAAAATACTAGGGCACTAAAGCCATGTTTGTTAGAGTTCAACCCACCCATTAAATAATTTTTCTTTCAGTTAATAAAATAGGCATGTTTCAATTGCATATTTTTATAAATACCACCAAATTCTTACCAGCAATAAAACCTCATGGCAGAGTTCCATGGGTGAACTGTGAATTTTCTGCAAAATATATACATATTTTGAGAGTTTTAAATTCAGAAGTTCTAAATGTGTCTCAAAATTTCACTTTCCAAGTAAGTCAGATCTCTTATTGTTCTTATAATACTTATACTAGGAACGAGATTAATGCTGTTCAACTAGCTCTAGTTTAGAATTTATTTTCTTTGGTATTCTCTGTATGCCAAAAATATATGATTAAGTTTAAACAGACTCAGAATCATAGAATATCCTGAGTTGCAAGGGACCCGCAAGGATGACTGAGTCCAACTCCTGGCCCTTCACAGGACACCCGCAAGAATCGTATCATGTCCCTGGGAGTGTTGTCCAAATGGTTCGTGAACTCTGGCAGCCTTGGGGCCATGACCACTTCCCTGGTGTGTTGGTTTTGCTTGGCCCAGTTTTTGGTAGTGGGGGGGCCACAAAGATGGCTCCTGTGTGAAGCTTCTGGAAGCTTTCACCACGTCCAGCAGAACCAATCTCTGATGGCTCTGAAGATGATGGATATGCTGCTGGCCAAGGCTGGGCCAATTAGAGAGGTTGGTTACGCCTCTGTGATAACATATTTAAGAAGAAATCAAAACAATGGGGTACGCAGTTCTTTTTAGCCAGAGAAGGAGGAGGAGGAGGTGAGAACATGTGAGGGAAAAAACCATGCAGACACCAAGGTCAGTGGAGAAGGTGGGGGAGGGAGTACTCCTGGCACCGGAGCCGAATTTCCTCTGCAGGCCATGGTGAGGACCATGGGGAAGCAGGTTGTCCCCCTGCAGCCCATGAGGTCCACGGGGATGCAGAGATCCACCCACAGCCTGTGGGGAGGTGCCCATGCCGGAGTGGGTAGATGCCTGGAGGAGGCTGTGGTCCAGTGGGAGTCCCAATGGAGAGAGAGGCCTTGCTCCTGAGATGGAACAGCTTGACCTCGTATGTCTGCACCCCATGGACGAGGGGCCCACGTCGCAGCAGGTTTTTTGGGAGGACTGTCTGCCTGTGGGAGGAGGCTCACGTTGCAGCAGGTTTGGGCAGACTGCTGCTCGTGAGATGGACCCATGGAGAACTGTCTCCCGTGGCAGGGACTGCATGGCAACACAGAGGATGACTCCTCTCCCTGAGCAGCTGAAGAAGATCTCAGTGATGGACTGACCAAACCCCCATACCCTGTCCCCCTGTGCCGTTGGTGGGAAGGAGGTAGGGGGGTGAGCAGACAAACGGTGTCTTTAAGGACTTTATTTTACTTCTCATTATCCTTCTCTGATTCCGTTAGCAATAAATCACTTTGCAACTTTAAGTTCAGCCTGTTTGGCCTTGAAGTATTTTTTTCCGGATTCCTTATCTCAAGTCATGAACCTTTTTGTGTGTTAACCCTATTTTTTTTCCTCTCCTCTGCCCAGCTGTGGCAGGGGAGAGTGGAGAGAGCAGGTGTTGTGGAGTGCCTGGCATTTGGCCAGGGTCTAAACCACAACACCTGGGGAGACTGTTCCAGTGCCCAACCACCCTCTGGGTGAAGAACCTTTTCTTAATATCCAACCTAAAGCTCCCCTGTCACAGCTTCATTCCATTCCTTTGGGTCCTGTCACTGGTCACCAGAGAGAAGAAATTGGTGCTGCCCTTCTGCTTCCCCTCATAAGGAAGTTGTAGACTGCAATGAGGTCCCCCTCAGTCTCTTCTTCTCCAGGCTGAACAAGCCAAGAAAGCTCAGTCACTCTTTGTATGGCTTCCCCTCCAGGCCCTTCACCATCTTTGTAGCCCTCCCTTGGATGCTCTCTGATAGCTTTAGATCTTTCTTATATTGTGGCACCCAAAACTGCCTCCAATGGCTCAAGGTAACACCGCCCCAGTGCAGAGCAGAGCGGGACAATCACCTCCCTTAACCTGCTGGTGATACTGTGCCTGATGCCTTCCAGGACACAGTTGGCCCTCCTGGCTGCCAGGGCACTGCTGACTCATCTTCAACTTGCCATCAACTTGCCATCAACCAGGACCCCTAGGTCCCTTTCCACAGCACTGCTCTCCAGAGCCCTTTCCCCAGGCTGTCCGTACATCCAGGGTTGCCCCATCCCAGGTGTAGAATCTGGTAGTTGCCTTTGTTGAACTTCATACGGTTGGTGATTGCCCAGCCCTCTCATTTGTCAAGGTCTCTCTATAGGGCCTCTCTGCCTTCGAGGGAGTCAACGTCTTCTCCCAATTTAGTGTCGTTGGCAAACTTACTTAGTATACCTTCAAGTCCTGCATCCAAGGTGTTTATGAAGATGTTGAAGAGAACTGGGCCTAAAATGGAGCCCTGTGGAATCCCATTAGTGACCAGCCAGCAGCCTGATGTTACCCCATTCACTATAGCTCTTTGTGGCCAACTCGTGAGCCAGTTGCTCACCCATCGCATGGGGTGTTTATCCAGCTGAATGCTGGATATTTTGTCCAGAACAATACTGTGGAAGACTGTATCATAAGTTTTACTGAAATCCAAAAATATTACATCACCTCTCTTCCCTTGATCAACTAGGTGGGTTACCTTGTCATGGAGGGAAATTAATTTTGGCAACACGACTTTCCCCTCATGAAGCTGTGCTGGCTGTGACCAATGACTACATTGTCTTTCAGGTGTTTTTCAATAACTCCCAGAATAATCTTCTCCATAATTTTACCAGTCATCAAAGTGAGACTGATAGGCCTTTAGTTTCCAAGGTTATCCTTCTTGCCCTTCTTGAAAACTGGGACATTTGCCAGCTTCCAAACAACTGGGACCTTTCCAGATCCCAAGACCATTCAAAAATCATTGAGAGAGGCCTCACAATGACATCAGCCAGCTCTTTGAGTATTCTCAGATGAATCCCATCAGGTCCCATAGACGTATAGGGATCCAGCTGGAGCAGCAGATCCCATACAAGTTTGGGTCGACTGGGAGTTTATCATTCTCAAAGCCACGGTCCTCCAGCTCAGGGCACTGGGACCCCCTTCATCTGTTATTAGTGTTGAAGACAAAGGCAAAGAAAGCTTTAAACACCTTTGCCTTGTCCATGTCCCTGTTTTTGAGGTGACCATCCTCATCTTGTAATGGGCCAATGTTATTTCTTCACTACCTTTTGTTATTAATATCTTTAAGAAAACCTCCTTTTATTGTCTCCCACAGTATTGGCAGCTTCAACTCCAGTTGAACTTTGGCCACATTAATTTTCTCCCTCCAGTGACAAGCAGTATCCCTTTATTCTTCCCATGTCACCTGACCTTGCTTCCACTGGGCATACATCATCCTTTTTTGCCTTAGCTCCAAAAGAAGATTCCTGTTCATCCAAGCTGACCTTCTGCCTCACCTGCTTGACTTGTGACATTTAAGAATTGCCTGCTCCTGTGCCCTTAGGAGGTGGTACTTAAAAAGTGACCAGCACTGATGGACCCCAGCACCTGCAAAAACATTTTCCCAGGGGACCTTGCTCACTAGTTCCCTGAGCAGCCTGAAGCCAGCTCTCCTCATGTCCAGGGTTGCTGGCACTTTTCCTTCTGTCAACACAGATTTTAAACTTGATTGCTTCATGGTCACTGTGGCCAAGACAGTCACCAATCTCCACTCACAAGACCCTCTCTGTTGACAAGCAGCAGATCAAGGAGGGCACCCTTCTGAGTCCGTTCCCTTAGGACCTGTACCATGAAGTTGTCATCCAGGTGTTTTAGCAATCTCCTGGACCTGTTTGTGCCAGCTGTGCGGTGTTCCCAGTTAACATCCAGCAAGTTGAAGTCCCCCACAAGGACAATGGCAGTTGATTTGCAGGCGTCCCTTAGTTCCTTGAAGAATAATTAATTGATATCATGGTCCTGGCTAGAAGATCTATAGTAGACTCCCACAGTGGCATCTGCATTATGTTTGCCCCTTGATTCTTACCCAGATGCTCTCAACTGTGCCATTTCTAACTGTGAGCTCCATACATTCTAGCCCCTCCATTACATACAATGCCAACCCTTCCACCTTGTCTGCTCTGCCTATCCCTCCTGAAGAGCCTGTAACCATCCATCATAGCACTCCAGTCACAGGATTCATCCCACCAGGTTTCACTTATATGAATGATGTCATGTCTCTGGGACTCAGCCAAAGCTTTGAGCTCCTCTTGCTTGTTCTCCGTGGTTCATGTGTTGGTGTAGAAACAGTTCAAGTGTGGTTCATTGTAGCTGACACCTCATGGAGCAGATTAAAGGATCTCACTAGTGCTCATTTCCTCACGTTTTGGCACACTATCCCATCGCTCATCACTGGCGAGCTTGGTTTTGTCCCTTTCCCCCTTCCAAGCTAGTTTAAAGCTCTGTCAATGAGCCCCGCTGGCTCCTGTGCTAGAACACTTTTTCCCCTCTGAGAAAGGTGCATCCCATCAGGTGTCACTAGACCAGGTGTTGAATAGATCCTCCCATGGTCAAAAATCCCCAAATTATTCCGATGATACCAGCCTTGGAGCCATGTGCTGATCTGATGGGTCTGCCTGTTCCTTTCAATATTATTTCTTGCTACTGGAAGGATCAAGGAAAACACTACATCTGCTCCTGATCCTTCAACCAATCATCCCAAGGCCCTGAAATCCCTTTTGATTACTCTCAGACTTCTCTTTGTTATCTTATCACTACCAACTTGAAGAACCAATAGTGGATAATAATCAGAGGGCTATACTAGACTGGACAGTTTCCTAATAATGTCCCTTACCCGGGCCCCAGGGAGGCAGTAGACTTTTAGAATTTTTTATTTCTTTAAATTGACAGTGCTCTGCTCTACCATGCTACATTTGCCACAAATAACATAGTTTTAATAAATTGAGAGCCCCAAGTCTGACTAAAATGAAATTATTCAAATAGGTCAAACCCATCTTGTCTTCACCCCTGTGCTGCTTCGACCCCCGAAAGACTGCCAGCTGCCCCAAAAGCAGCAACGGAAAGGCGGCTGGCAGCGCTGAACACGGCCCCGGGCGCGCAGCCGCGATGAAGCAATCAGGCGAGTGCGGCTTCCAGGAGAACAGTAGCGCTTTAGGAAAGCGGTAAATACGAAAGAGGCGTAGACTCCTGCGTTTGGGATTCTAGAGGGTTTATTATAGGAACGGGGGTGGAGGACAAGGTAAAGGATAGGGTAGCCTAGAATCCGGAAACCCAGAAGCCCCGAGCCCGGTTCTGCACAGTGTTAAAAGGGCGGCGAGCACGGGGCGTGTCCAGACCCAGAGGACCTATCAGGAAGGGTCTTAGGGTGAAGGGCAGGCTTACAAACCAGTAACAGTATTGCAGGGGACGGTACATGACTTTTAACCAATGGGATGTTTTAGCTGGGGGAAAATTCTGGAACAGAAATTATAAATTCAAAGCTAGTTCACTGCAACACCCCTGGTACTATAATCTTTTGTATCTGAATGGATTCCCTTTGAAGTCTATTTATTCTCTATTGTTTCATTTTTGTAATGTTGAGTGCTTTTTGTAATTTTCTTTTATCTGCTACATATTTCAAAGGAACAATTAAAAATGTCAGAATGCCATAGTTTCTAAGTCTCCATGGCAGTTGTTGCTTTTAAATTATCTTTTCCAAAGTATTTGTGTGTGGTGTGAGATTTAGATTCACTCTGAACCACTCTCTTGAGATTTTCTGAAAGTTAGCCAAAATACCAAAAAAATTATTTCTCTATCCAAGCAGAATTCTTGTGTTTCAGTTTCCAGTTCACACATGAAGTAATGTGTTGGTATACAAAAGAGATATTTTGTTATTTCGGTTATAGATACAATTTAAAATTGTTCTTCTGTGATGGTATTAAGGCATGTTCTGTTATGATGATGAAGGGAAGGTTATTGTCTAAGCATCAGTGTTGATAGGAAAGATGTGTGTTAATGTCTTTACAAATAATTCCATGGGTGAGGGTATGGATGTTAATGTCTTTGAAATGGGTCTTAATGTCTCTACCAATTTAGCCACAGGTTTGTTACAGAGCCCGGGCAGTTTGACTCCTGAAACAGACAAATGGGTCAGCACAAGCCTGAGTTTCTGAACTTTGGGGCAAAATGACAGGTTCAAGGGGGAATATGTGGTAGGTGGTTTGGAAAGACTGTACCTTCCTAGTACCTCAGCCAATGGGGAAAGGAAGAGGGCAACCTGCAGCCAGGAGTTTAGGAAAAAGTAGGCTGTGCCCTCCAAAACCTCGAGAGAGAAAACCCCACAGGTGTATGCCCCAGTGAACTCTCTCCCTTTATTTGAATAAAGTTACAGGACTCCTCTGTCTCCCTTTGGACATAAACCTCTGGCGTCATTAATAGTTTTCCAAACAATGTACACAATAGCTCCACATTGGCAGACAGAACTGTTTTCTGTGTCTGCAATACAGGATGCTAGCATTGGTAGGGTGTCGCTGTCGAGCCGCTAGCAGAGTAAAGAGGACCAGGTTTTCAGTGGCATAAAAAAGTGTCTTTTATTATTTAATTCCAACTTATATAGACTTTTGAAAGGTGACATAACGACGAGAGGGAACTCACAGCAGTCTCAATGTGAGATATAGAGTAAGCTCCGTTTTATTTCACCAAACGAGAAAAACTTAAATACTGTTACAGATGTTACTAATTATAGTTACACACGTATCTGCAGTCTGTTCTCACACATTCAGGGATCCTCCTGGTAACTCCCTTTTTCTTTCTCATAACACTTCTGACTCCCTATTCTTTCCCATGACATTCTTCTCACAGAACATTCTCAGGTAAACAAGTCACTGTAGCTTGTTAGGATTTTACTGAGGCCTGAGTATGCTGAGGCCCTGCTCAGGTATATTCAGTTAGCATAAGTTTTGCTGGAAAACTGCGTTTTCCAACAGAAAGGTCACCCAGATTGGTCAGTCCGAAACCTCTCCCTGAGCCAATTGGCCAGGCCTGAACTGTCCAAATCTCGAGACACTGTTTTTAATAACAACCAAAATTTATCTTTGTTTATAAAACACAGAAAAAAGAGAGAAGAGAGTTCCCATGGGAAAGGTCTGTGCTAACCACAGCAGGGTAGGGTGCTTTTGAACCTGGGAAGTGGTGTGTCTTATGCATCTCTTGCTGGTGTGCTGTGATCCCTTCAGGCTGATGGCTAGCTAGGCTTTTCAGAAGGCTTCACAGTACTCTAACATAGATTAGGGAAAAAGGTGATTATCTTTAATTACCATGTCTATTCATCATTCACTAGAAGAGAGTGCATGGGAGCATCTGTAGCAGTGTTTCAGCCTTAGTGCCACCTTCAACCACTAGCTTGGGATCATCACAGAGAGGAGCCATGCAGGGGACCATGTAAGGGTTCAATCTCCAGCAATCCTGGGGCTACAGATGGAGAAGGGACTGTCTTCCAAAAGCAAAGTGTGGCTCATGGGGGTAAAATGATCACTCACAACTAAAGCTTCCAGTGATTCCAAATCGAAACCATGACATTGCAGGCATAACAGGAGAGGAAAAAGAAAAGGCAGGAAAAGAAAGCTAACAGGGCAGGTGGGGCAACAGGGCTGGGGTTGGCTGAGGCAAGGGAACAGAGTGGTGCCATGCCCAGCTGCCTGTGCACACCACCACAGGTCCCCTGAATGAGTCCTCATGGCAGGGACAGACACTTGCCACCAACCACCTCACCAGGGGAAGAAACCATCACCACCCTCAGCAGCACATGCAGGCACCTGGCACATTCCACTCCTATCCCATTGAGCCACACCTGAGATGCAAGAGGGCCCTGACATCTCTGCGTATACACCTTGGCCATTCCACCCAGCCTCTCTGGATTGTGCCAGGGCCCATGTGTGGAGGTGTCATTATGCCTTATGGCTGAAGCTGCTGTCAGTAGCAGCCTCCTTTTCCCTCCTTCTCCCTGCGAGCTGCTGATCTGCAGCTTCAATTTAACCCCCGCCAGACTAGTGTTTGTCTCTCAGCAAACACTTTTCTCTGGGATTGATTATGTTGCCCATTTCATCTCGAACACCACCTGACCGCCTGCCTGCTTGCCCTGCAGGGAACCTGGCTGTCTGCCTGCATGCCCGCCCCTCCTGGGCCACAGTTATGTGGCGTGGCGTGGCGTGGCGTGGCGTGGCGTGGCGTGGCGTGGCGTGGCCGGGCCGGGCCGGGCCGGGCCGGGCCGGGCCGGGCCAGGCTGGGCCACAGAGCTCTGTCTGTGGGGCTGAGGAACACTGCTCACTCCTGCGAGGTTAGCAGTCTGGTGGTCTCCCATGTCACGTGGTGAGGGTCACGCTCCCGCCCTGCGCAGAACCAGTCATTGTTCCTGTGCCTGATGGGGAGAGTACTGGAGACTTGCTTGCTTTGTTCCCTGATAGGTGCCTTTCGTCGTCTAGTTATTCTCCCTACGTGAGGGTGAAACAGCAGGCGCAGGGTTGGCTAATATCGAGCAACCTTGATACTCTATGGTTCTGTCTTTGCAGGCAGTTCAGCGGACAGCTTAGTTGGGCCTCTGGCTGCCGGGGTCCTGGTGTGACCTCTGTGAGGTGAGGCAAGATGTGAGTCAAGTGGGAGCTAGTGGGTGGTTGGTCTTTGATGGGTGTTTGGTTGCTAAGGTGGAGGTGGCGTGGAGCGGCAGATTTATGAGCTTGGAGGAGAGTGAGGCTGAGCAGCTGGAGCAGCAGCGGCGGATGAGAGCGACTCGAGCATCATGGTAAGAGAGAGGATAGCTCCTATGTGTGGGCCGGTTGGGGGACTCGGGCTGCGGGACTGAGTCTCTGGAGATGTAACCTCTGCACTGGAAGGAGCTGAATGGGTGAGATGGTACTTATGGATCTCACTTGGCTCTGTGCTTATGAGCCGGGGGTAGGGGCCCTCTTTGCTCCTCTGCTCTCTTGTGACTTAGGGCTGAGGATGTGACTTATTGGGGATGAGGGGATGTCTGGAGCAGAGAGTAAGCCAAAAACCCCAAAATACCCAACACCCCCTTCTCCCCCAGCAAAAGTGTTATAGCTGGTCTCTGTTACTAGTACTTGTTGGAGAAATACTGTTCTGTTTTCAATCTCACAATGACTTTATACTGGTATGTTTTTATGTCACAATGGTTATTTTCAAATCTGGTTCTTTTTCAGTCAGAAGTAGTCAAAATCGATGCATTTAATGGTCTGTATCAGGTTTAAGATGCACTTTTCTAAATAGAAATGTGCATACATGTATATATGGGAATTCACACCCCATATAGCCAAGAAAGAATAGAGCATGTAATGATTTGAATCAGCTGTTATCTTAAATATTTTTAAAAGCTTTACCAAGTGCTCTGATTTATGAGATATTTGGCTTCAGATGACTTTTTTAATAGATGTCTTATCATAGACACAAGCTATTGCACCTGGCATAACTTACGGTGAATCAGCTTCTTGTAATACAGACAGAAACAGAGAAGAATGAAGCTTGACTGGTGTAATTTCTAATAATGATATAAGCTGTTTGGATATCTCTAGTTTAAATAGCAGAGACATAAGTATTTTATGAGCTGTCCTGGAGTGATGTTATGATAATCCTTTATCCCCTATCGTTGGCTTATATGCTCAAAAAAAAAAAAAAAAAAAAAGTGGTCCTGTCGCTTTAACTACGTTTAGCCGCAGAGAGAAACGCGGGTTGTTTTGAAAACTTTTTCCCCAAGCCTCGCGCGGGGGAGGATTCTTCGCTCGGCAGAGACTGCGCGCTGGATCGGCTGTCGGAGTGGGCTCTGTTCCGGTTGCTTTTTTTTTTTTTTCTTTTTTTTTTAATTTTTAATTTTTCTTCATTTGGACCCCTTTTCTTCGATCTGCTTTGTCACCCGAAGACCCAAGGGAGCCAGAGGACGGCAGAGTTCTTGGGGAGCTCCGCCCAGCCCCCAGGGCGGGCGAGGAGGGGAGAGGCTACGTCTGAGGAAAAGGACTCTTTTTTTCAATCAGGTTTAATAATTTTTTTTCCCCTTGGTTTTCCCCTTCCCCTGTGCCTTGCAGGGCACTCTGCGTGGTTTTATTAAATAAATAGTTTTTTCTTCACTTCCATCTAAGAAATTCTGTTGGGGGGGGTGTCAGAGCCCTTCGCTCTCGGAGGAGAGAGAGAGTTTTATCATTAATCCGAGACATGAGCTCACATCCTTTGCTATAAAGATATATTGAATTCTGTGTTTAGGTCTTAATTCCAATGTGCAACACCAGGATTGGCTGAGTCCATTTTTAATATACTTGCCAAATATGGGATATATGGGGCACCCTAGGACTACATTTGTACTGGTGTAAAAAGTCCATTTTATATGTGCCATTAACACATATATTTCTGATTCTACTTGCACATCTGTTAGTTCTGTTTGTTTAGGAACCTGCAAAGAAATGTGTAGCTGTTGGGTGGTTTGAGGGCCTTGTTTTGGGTTGTTGTTGTTCCCCTTTCGTGCATATATTTCTTTTCATAGAAGTTAGAATATTGAATCAAAAAAATTTAAATACTTGCATTGTTTGTAGGATTCCATGGGTGCTGTCATCAAGCACTGTACATGAAACTGGCTTTGGAAGGTTGTGGTCTAATAGCTAGTTTTCTCAATGTAGATCCTTATTAAAAAATAACAAACCCCAAAGGATTTTTTTTGTTGCCTGATAGGCATGAAAAATCAGAACCAATTTTTCTTATCAGTTGCTGGAAGTATGGAAAAATAATCCTTGCATATGATTCCATGATATAAGGAAAATTAAAATATTATCTGTGATGGTCTGCTCTTATGCTGTTTGAAGGCTGTAATCTCCAGCAGCAAGTCAAGAACAGAATTAAATGTTCACCAGTTTCTTTTGCATTTAAAAGTTTATAAATTAAATTATCAACATAATTTGCTAGCTACAGTATTCCAAGTTGTTGCCATTGGGACTCATCTATGTAGTTATGCTCACAAATTTGAATTCTACACAAAGATCCTAATACTACCCAAGGCCATGTTTAGACTGTTCAGCAGAGGCATTAAAGACAGTTCATAGAATCATCAATGTTGGAAGAGACCTTTAAGATCATCAAGTCCAACCATCAACCCAGCACTACCCCTAAACCACATCACCCGGTGCCAGATCCAGATGCCTCTTGAACACATCCAGGGATGGTGCCTCCACCACCTCCCTGGGCAACTTGTTCCCATGCCTGACCACCCCAACAATGAAAACTTTTTTCTAATATTCAATCTGACTCTTCCCCTGTCTCACCTTAAGGCCATTTCCTCTTGTCCTCTCACTGCAGGCACAGGAGAAGACACCAGCCCTCACCTCACTACAACCTCCTTTCAGGTAGTTGTAGAGAGCGATGAGGTCACCCCTGAGCCTCCTCAAAACAAACCCAGCTCCCTCAGCCATTCCTCATAAGACATGTTTTCTAGACCTTGCATGAGCCTTGTTGCCCTTCTCTGGACACACTCCAGCACCTCAATGTCCTTTTTTAAGTGAGGGGCCCAAATGTGAATGCTGTACTCAAGGTGTGGCCTCACCAGTGCCGAGTACAGGGGTATGATCACTTCCCTGGTCCTGCTGGCTACACTATTCTTGATAGAGGCCAAAATGCCATTGGCTCTCTTGGCCACCTGGGCACACGCTGGCTCATATTGAGCTGGCTGTCGACCAGCAAGCACCCCCTAGTGTTGTTCTGCCCAACAGCCCTCAAGCTACTCCTCCCCCAGCCTGTAGCGCTGCAAGGGTTTGCTGTGACCCAAGTGCAGAACCTGGCACGTTGCCTTATTGAACCTCATGCAGTTGTCCTTAGCCCATTAAGTCTGTCCATACTCTTTGCAAAGCCTTCCTACCCTCGAGCAGATCAACACTCCCACCTGACTTGGTGTCATCTACAAATTTACTGAGGGTGCACTCAATTCCCTTGTCCAGATCATCAATAAAGATATTGAGAAAGATTCTCTGAGCTTTTGCCCCCCCTTCCACCAGCACAGCGGCACCTGTTTGTGGCTTCCAGGGTTGAAGGCTTGTCTTGGTTTGAAAGACAGGTGTCTGCCAAGAGAGGTTGAACCCTCCCTTAGATCAGAGAATGTGATTTTTTTTTCCCTCCCTCTGAATTATTTAATTTTGTAAATCAAGGGCTTTCGGGCAAAGGTATGGGAAAAAAGGAATATCAGTTCTTTACTAGTATCTATAAACAAACAATAACAATAATAGCAACCACAACTAGAACCAGAAAACCAATAGCAGATAACTTGTGAGCTGCTGAGCCTTCTCCCGTGTGGTGTAATCACAGTTGCAAGCAGCAGGGGCGCTGTTGAGCTCCCGGCCCGGCAGGGCAGGTGCGATGACTCCCGAGCGGCTGCAGGTGGCGCTGTGGCGCAGGGTCGGGTCAGTGTTGGGGAGCTGCAATGGCGGACAGGCTGAGAAACATGCAGGGCATCGAAAAGCAGCTCGGAGCAGCGAGAAAGCAGGGCAGCAGGGGCGGGCGCCGGCTCTCTCTCTCTCTCTCTCTCCCCTGCCAGCGAGGATTTCTGCAGTCACAGCAGATGCCGCGGTCTCGTGCGGCAGAGGGCGGGGACAGGCAGCAGAGGCCGCGGGGCTCTCCCGGCAGCAGCCGCGAGGGAACGCAGCCCGGGGGGAAAACGTGCCCTTCCCCGTGGGGAGAAAGGTTGAATCAAAGCTCACCCAGCCAGGAGAAGAGAAAAAAACAGGGCACAGTTGGATTCGCTTTGATCCCAGGCGAAGAGCAAAAAAGAGCAGCCTCTCCTCTCAGCGTCCGAACCAGGAGTGAGAGTTCCCAGGGCCGGCTCTTCCCTTACCGTGCCCTCCCAAGCACACCTTTTGTCTTTTACAAAAGACTTGATGGCTCTAAAACACCCAACTATTTGTTGCTTAGTAACAGGAATGGGAAGAAATTCCAAAGGTACTCAACCCCCCACAAGGCTGAACTCTTAATTCAAATTCAAATTGTAGGTAACAGCTCTGGCCTGATGGCTTATCAGCTAAAGCATGCATTTGAAACCAGCACAGAAACCGCTGAATCATCCCATGAAGGACCTTCACCTTGGAGGGGGCTTTGGGGGTCTCCAAAGACCACCAGGACATACAGAGAATACGTGGTGCACATGCTAATGATATTAATGACTTCCGAGAAATGATTTGTATAACCACTCATATCCTGAAGAATGTAATTATTATTCATGAATTTTACCTATAACACTGTGTCTTTGGGGGTACTGAGGTGTGTGTGTTTGGTGGAAACAATTCCCACACATCTGGTGCACTGAATAAAGCAAATACCCACTTCTCTGATTTGGCCTCTGAAGTGTCTCTGAGCTCGATTGGGGCGAATCAAACTGGCACCCCAGATGGGACCCTGACTCTGCTCAGCTGCCGGATCCAGGGGTAAGCAGACTTCCCAGTCGCAACCCTGAATTTTCAGGGGGAGCTCAGCTGTCCTTTGGCTCACGGTGGGAGTAGACTAAGGACCATCTGCACCAAATTAAGGTATTTGCTACTTTTAAAATAAATGCCTGCAGGTCCGGGGTGCTGGTCCCCGAGGGTGGGTTGAGACTGGGTCTCCCAAAATTAGTCCCGGGCAAGGGGTTGGACCCCGCTGTCAAGAAAAGGTACTTTTAAAGGGTTGGACCCCGGGATTGGACCCCGCTATAGTGAAAGGTACCTTTAAGGGGGTTGGACTCCACTGTACTACACCACCATACTGTGATTTTTGTTCTGTCTGTCGTTATTTTGTCACTGTATTACTGTGTCATTATTTTGTTACTGTGTGAGTGGGAATGAATGAGAAAAGTGAAGCGACTGGCCAAGAATGAATGAGTATAAATCATATATAAACTGTTGGTTTGGAGTATCTGGAGGGGGGCAGATTGTATTATTGAAGGGAAAGATTTTAACTGCTGTGATAAATACATAATAATATAGTGTTGGCTTTTCGTAGATATTCATTGTGTGTATGGTTTTATTCTTTTTACAGAAGTAGTCTTGTCATAAAGATAGAGGTATATAACCAATGTTTTAATTTCTGTTATGAACTAGATTTCAATATAGTAGTAAAATAACTAGTAAAAGTAGTTTAAAAGACTTTCCTTTACTAACCACACTACCTGCTTGACTGGATAACACCCAAAAAGAAGACCTGCCATTGATACCTGACTATCAGCCTATAACTAGATGCAAGGACTATGGACCCAAGCCCAAACTGGGAGACGATAACCAAGGCTGGAAGAAACCACAGCCGAAAAAGCGCATGCTCTAAAAAGGTGGGACCAAGGAGGAGCCATGCAAAACAGTTCTTGGAACATGCAAAATAGTTTTGAGAAAAGTTTGAATATGCATGAATGCTTATGAATAGGCATGAGGCTGACGCAATACAAAGAGTATTTAAGACAACTCCCTCACTGGCAGGTGTGCTTCTTGGCTTAGGACCAAGCACCCAGCGCTGTTTCTTTGCTTTATTGTTTGGTGTCCCCTATTGTCTTTTATTAAACTTTTAAATTTCAACAGGAGAGTGAAGCTCGTTTTTCACACTGCTGAATTGAAAACACTCAGACCCCAACACCTTTCTAATATTGCTCCTTTAGATTTTGCCTTTAAAATTCTGTTTTGTGTGTGGAAACAGTTGTGAAACTTAAACTTAGTGCACATGTATTAATTGTGAGAGGAAGTGATATTGTCTATTTGCTCAAGTGCTTTTGAAATTTTTTAATGTGTGTGCACGTACTGTGTTTGCAAAATTTTACCTGTGTTAATTTGCATTTTGCCGGCATATAAATTTATGCGGGGACAGGCGTGAGATAAAAATAACTAATTGAATCTAATAAGTACCTCTTTAGAACTCCTGTGTGTAGCTGCTGGAATATGGCTGTATAGAATGTTGTAGTAGATAGAGCTTGCAAGTAAATAAGAGTAAAAAAGAAGGAAGAGAGGAGAAGTATTTCAAGACCCTCCCCCATCTTGCCTAAAATTTTGGCAGCTGACCCAGGGCGAGCTGCAATTCCCTGTATCCTCCTGTTTCAGAGCAGCAATAGCAAGCGCAGAGGTGCGGGGCTGGGTGCACTGGCTGGGGGACTGTGGGGAGGTGCGGAGCCGAGCTAGAGCTGTGAGACAGCTGTGAGCTCAGCACCAGGCAGTCCCTGACCCTGCCAGCCCCTGGGGCAGGGCGGCTGTGGCCTCCCAGCCTCCGTGAGGCTGCGGGACACCCTGGTCACCTTTGGTGCTGCTGGCCTTGCCTGCTGAGAGCCTAGGAGGGGGCAGGGCTGCGTTTGGATACTGCAGAGGGAATGTTTAGAAATGTAGATTGTCTGTTAAGAGTTCTGTCTGGGTCACCAGAATGACTTTGTAAGACAATGAGCACCCTCAGGCAGTAGTGGGGGTGGGGGATAGAGGAAGGGCAGAAGCCCCTGAACAAACTGGTTAAAAAGATACTGCAAATGTATGTAAGAAAAGATAAAGAAAAGGCAAAGGCAAAAGTGATGCCAAAGGTATTACAGCCCCAAAAGAATAAACTGCGAAGTCCCCGGGGCAGAGGAGACAGAGCCAGCCACCAAGACATGGCAAAGGCATTCCCTCCTCAGCAAGAGAAAGCTGATCAGAGCAGCAGCTGATAAGAGATCAGACTGCTATCTGCAGGACAGAGTCACTGAAAGCAGGAATGTCTGTAGAAACAACTGAATCCTCAAGAGGTTCAGTCCTCTCTGTATGGTTTGTTGTCATGGCAAGTAACTTTTGCAAAAGTGTTTTTCCCCATGCTTTGAAAATTTAGCAGCCACTTTTGGAGAACACGGTGGCCTGATGCTAATTTTGTGAGTTGCCAGATCCAGTGGCTGGCAGCTATTCATTGTCTCAGAATGTAGCCAGAGGCTGGCCGCACTGTCTGCAAAAGTTGTGCAGTCAGGGCTCTGATGGTAAATGAAGCCTAAAGGCTGACAATAGGAATATACCTCATAAGTTTCACACCAAGCTAAAGATTTATTAACTCAAAGAACATCTGAGTAGATGACCAGCACAGTTATTGTACTGTGAATCTTGTCTAGTAAAACAAGAGTATTTAAGAAAAACCCCAAAAAAACCAAAAAACAAGGGGTCTGACTCAGCCTCCTTAAAGAAGTTGAAGAAAGCCCATGACTGCACAACATTCAGGTAATAAATCTCCAGACCCATGCTAGGGAAGATTTGCGAGGCACTCCCTGGTCTGGGGAGAAAATGTATTTAGTAGTGAGTCTTCAAAAGTACTAGAAGAGTAACAATTTAAAAGATACACTATCATTAATGAAAGAAAGTTAAAATAAGTGAAACATTGCCTCTCACATAGTCAGCTTGAGCAGCAGAGCTGTAAGTGCTTGTAAAATCCTGCAAAGTATATCGAGACAAAATAGTGAATATTTTTTACTAATTCTAAATATGCATATAGAGTAATACATGCATTTAAGAAATTATAAGAAAAAAAATTATTAACCTGCAAGAGTAAAACATTAGTTCATTAAATCTTCATTTCTCACTTATTAAAAACTTGATTTGTATAAGAATTTCCAATAGAGAGTTGAAAGAGGCAAGAATTCATCCTTCTCCCCACTCTAACATGTGTTATCACTGTGCAAGTTTGTTTTAACATCCTTAAGTGTGTCCTCATCAGATAAAAAGCTGTGTGAGACAAGGAACCACTCAAGCCACAGAAGCAAAAGAACTGCTAACTTCCCTCACAACTGTGAGATCTATGGCCAGAGACTCCTCTCCAATGTGAAACTCCAGACAAAGAAGACACAAAAGAACCATATTGGACAATATAATATACAGTAAATCAGTTAAAAGCTGCAACACCAAAATGAAACTCATTAAATGGTTTTGCCTTTTGTATTTCCAGAACAGTGTTATCCACAGTCAGCTATCCTAGCAAAACCTTGTAATAATTGTAATGGCAAGTATGGCTTCAGATGCAAAGGGGTAAGTAAGCCAGAAAAAAAAAAAAAGAGAAAGCTATATGGGCTTAAATCTAAATTTGTGAAATTGAAATATAACAATAACAAAATAATTTTACTTTTAAAATGAAAAGGTTTCAAAAGGATGGCTGGCTATTCTACTAAGTAGTTCTAACTGTTGCTGTTTAATGCATATTTGTTTGCCCAGTGTTTGAGAATGCTAAGCCCCACAAAAGGAAAATACTGCCTTTGAAAAACCGCTAAAAGTCATAGACCAATCTGCCAAGCTTTGGGCTCTGCAATTTTAAAGATAATTTTAAATTTAAAATAGCAGTTAAAAGTGCCATTTTTCAGTAGCACATTTGAGGTCCTAAAAAGAGCTCGCAAAATCGTATAAAAGGATCCTAAACGTCTGTTGATTTATGTGAGTGGCTAATATTTGTGAGCATATTTTTTCTGTAAATTGAAAGATAATCTAGATTTACAGAGAGTAAAACAAAAGACTGAAAAGGAGAGAAAAGATAGCCTAATGGATCACAAGCAAAAGACTAACAGTATGAGAGTCTTAGTCAGTTATCCTTTATGCTTTCTTCTCTCCTTTCTGCTCTGTTTGCTAGAAATTCTACCAAGGTGAGGAAGAAAAGTACCCCATTTTGCAAGCAAGAAAAGCTATCAGTGGTCCTGGTCACTGTCTGGAGCCATGATGTGAGCTGCCAAAACTAGAAAAATTAATGTCTCTGAGACACTTCAAAATGCCAGTGTGTGTGGTGTGTGTGGGGAAGGGGCAGGTCAGACCTTGCCCTGGTGAGACAGTGAACTGCCTCTTAACTCAGCCCCAGAGCATCCCAGCCCTACAGTGAGGTCCAGTCATGGACACAGCAGAGGCAGTGCTGCACAGAGCTCCAAGCCCAGCCCTGTAGTGGGGCCAGCCATGCACACAGCAGAGGCAGTGCTCCATTCTCCCCATCCCTGACTCCAGAGGAACCTGCTGGCGGATGGAAGGCCCAAGAAAGCCAAAAGAATTAACATTCCTCTTAGAATTTCTATAGATTCTGTCTTTCTTCTTTTTCTTCAAAATAACTGCTCAACCAGTATCTCTCCACATTAGTGTTGTTTCTCAACAAAGCTTACTCCGAACTTTTATACTAATATATAAACCCACCAATTTTCACAGTTTTGCCAGGTAGTTTATACCCTGGCCCAAAGTAAGTAAACTAAAGAAGAATCGTTCTACCATTGTAGAGACCATAATGAATGCCACTGCAGATGCCATAAGAGCACAGCAAATCAAGATTAAGAACATCTCACAATTAACTATAGATTTGCTGTATGCCAAAAGAGAAAGAGTATGTACAGTTATAAATACAAGCTGTTGCAATTATGTTAATCCTAACTTAAACAAATGTATATAATAGTTATTTGTGTTATTGCATTGTTATTTACTGTCTGCAATAGTAGTTATTGTTGTATGATATTATGTACTTGAAATTGCAGTGCTTATATTCAATGGCAAAAGTACAAATTTAGATATGAAATAGAAAAAAAGTACTTTTCATGACATACAAGATTTGTAAAGAATTACAAAATTACAAAAAGAAAAGGGGGGATTCAGAAAGGAGTGGTCAAATAGAAAACCCAAATCTATTTGCACTTCAACCATTCTTGTTTCTTTGAGCTTTCAGCCCTTCCACCAGCACAGTGCCTGTCAGTTCTGGCCTTGTGGATTCCCTTAATCTTATCAAGATAAAAGGGGGCAAAAGGAATCCTTTTGCCATTGAGCACAAGAAATCGCTAATAATATTAATGACTTATGAGAAGTAATTTGTATAACCACTCCTATCCTGAAGAATGTAATGAATATTCATTAATTTTACCTATAACACTGAGTCTTTGGTGTACTGAAGTGTGTGTGTTTAGTGGAAACAATTCCCCACACATCCGGTGCACCGAATAAAGCAAATACCCACTTCTCTGACTTGGTCTCTGAAGTGTCTCTGAGCTTAATTGGGGCGAATCAGTATGGGATGTCAAAATTCCAGGAAGATCAAAACAGGCTTCCTCAGTGGTTATTGAACTGCTGGAAGGAGTACAGCCAGTATCAGTAAAGCAATATCCACTAAGGCATGAAGCACGGGTAGGAATAGAACCAATAATTGCTAAATTTATTGATCAAGGGTTGTTGAGAGAATATAGGTCTGCCTACAGTACCCCAATTCTACCAGTGCAAAAGCCAAATGGAAGTTACAGATTAGTACAGGACCTGAGGGCAATAAATGCAATAACAAAACCACTACATCCTGTAGTGTCTAACCCTTTCACCTTGCTAACAAAATTGCAAAGTGACTGGGTGTGGTTTTCAGTTTTAGATTTAAAAGATGCTTTCTTTTGTCTGCCATTAGCTGAAAGCAGTCAGGAAATTTTTGCCTTTGAATGGGAAAACCCCAAAACAGGGAGAAAAATCCAACTTACATGGACTGTATTGCCACAAGGATTCAAAAATAGCCCCACAATATTTGGAGATCAATTAGCTAAAGAACTGGAAGGCTGGACGCCGCCCCTTGGGGAAGGTACACTTCTGCAGTATGTTGATGACCTACTAATAGCAACAAGGACTCGTGAAGACTGCAAGAATTGGACTGTAAGCCTTTTAAACTTCCTGGGACTAAATGGATATAGGGTCTCTCCTGAGAAGTCTCAGTTGGTCCTCCAGAAAGTTACATATCTGGGATATGAATTGGCAGGAGGAGAGAGAGCCTTGGGAAACAACAGGAAGGAGGCAATCTGTCAAATGCCCCGGCCAACTACAATCAAAGAACTGAAAACCTTTCTGGGCATGACAGGATGGTGTAGGTTGTGGATCCCTCGTTATGGGTTGATTGTGAAACCCCTGTACCTACTCCTAAAGGAAACCAAGGGGACCTACCTATGCTGGACACCAGAGACTAATAATGCATTTGTAACTCTGAAACGTGAGCTAATGCAAGCCCGGGCATTGGGTATACCAGATATCACTAAACCTTTTCAGTTGTTCTCACATAAGAGGCAAGGACTGGCGTTGGGACTTTTGGCACAGAAGCTGGGACCCTACAAAAGGCCAGTGGCTTATTTCTCTAAGCAATTGGATGTGGTCAGCCGAGGATGGCCCGCCTGCCTGCGTGCAGTGGCAGCTGTGATCCTGGACATAGAAGAAGCCCGCAAGTTCACAATGGGCCAGAAGATAACTGTTTTTGTCTCTCATACAGTGTCAGCAGTGCTCACACAGAAAGGAAATCACTGGTTAACCCCATCTCGCTTTCTCAAATATCAAGCTGTCCTAGCAGAATCAGACAATGTGAGTATCCAGGTAACCAACATCTTAAATCCAGCAGCTTACCTCCAGGGCAGAGCTACCGAAGAGCCTGTACAACATGACTGCATTGAAACCATGGAGGCAGTTTACTCCAGCCGTCCAGACCTGAAGGACTCTCCGCTGGAAGATGCGGAAAACTGGTTCACTGATGGAAGCAGTTATGTCAGAGATGGTAAACGCCTTGCTGGGTATGCAGCTACAACCACAGATGCCGTCATTGAAGCAAAACTGTTACCTGTGGGGACATCTGCTCAAAAGGCTGAGATAATAGCTCTAACTCGAGCCTTGGCACTAGCCAAAGGAAAGCCTGTCAACATTTGGACTGATTCAAGGTATGCTTTTGGGGTGGTACATGCTCATGGGGCTATCTGGAAGGAGAGGGGTTTATTAACCTCGCAGAAGAAAGAAGTCAAGCATGCTACTGAAATCTTACAATTGCTAGAAGCAGTGCTGAAACCTTTAAAAGTGGCTATAATGCATTGTAAAGGGCACTCCCAGGGGAACACCATCCCTGAACTGGGAAATGCTATGGCAGACAAAACAGCAAAGGCAGTGGCTGGTGCAGTTCAAATACAAGCCCTAGCTCTAATCCCTTCTAGCATCCTTATGGGTGAGAAACCCCCACTATATGACACCGATGATTTGAATTGGATACAAAAAGAGAAAGGACAAATAGGAGCAGACGGGTGGGCTAGAATAAAGGATCTCCTGGTCATACCCAGAAAATTGTTATTTATCCAAAGCGAACATTCCAAAACACATTGGGGAGTTGATGCCTTACATAACCATTTAAAGAGCAAAGTGATAGCAACAAAATTAAAGGAGACAATCGAGGACATAACTTCCACTTGTGAAATCTGTCTTAGAAACAACCCTAATACCACTGTTAGGCAAAACACTGGAACAATCCTCAAAGGAGCCTTACCAGGGGATGTATGGCAAATTGACTTTTCTGAATTACCTAGAAAAGGGGGATACAAGTACCTTTTAGTCCTCACAGACACTTTCTCCGGTTGGCCGGAAGCCTTCCCTTGTAGAACAAATAAAGCTAGAGAAGTTGTTAAAGCCTTAGTACAAGAAATAATTCCACGATTTGGGGTACCCAGGGAAATTAATTCTGATAGGGGATCACACTTTGTAGCTCAGGTGGTTCAGGGAGTAAGTAATCTACTAGGCATATGCTGGCAACTACATCCACCATACAGGCCACAGGCAAATGGACAAGTCGAAAAGATGAATCACTTAATAAAGCAACAATTAGCCAAAATTTGTCAAGAAACCAACTTATATTGGTATCAGGCTCTGCCCATGGCTTTGCTAAGAATTAGGGGAAAACCACGGCTCAAGGAAAAACTGAGTCCCTTTGAAATTTTGTATGGAAGGCCCTATGGAACAAATGTGATTCACAATGACAGTGTGGCTCTGGTAGGGCAAAACTATCTAATAGATTATGTAAAATATTTAGGTCAAAAGTTACAATCAATACACACTACTGTTGTTAATTGTAAACCCCCACCACCTGATAAACCCTTTCATAATGTGAATCTGGGGGACTGGGTTTATGTTAAGTCTCTTTCAGGAAATCCACTCCAGGAAAAGTGGGAAGGACCTTATCAAACGTTGCTGGTGACTCATACAGCAATTAAAGTACAGGGAAAATCGACTTGGATGCATTATACCAGGACCAAACTCGCACCAAGACCAGAGTGGGAGACAAGAAGAACAGGACCTCTGCGCCTTCAAATACGAAAAATCAATACAACATGATCTGGATCATGCTAGTGACACTGGTAATTGGGGCAGGTGCATGGGACCAAAATGCATACCTTCAATTAATTGACAGTTATAAATACAAGCTGCTGCAGTTACAAAATACGAACATTGCATCAGATCACATTAGATGACACTTCTTGAAGGTTTAAAGAGGTATGGGACAAACTTATAGCATGGTTACCCAACTTAACCTGGCTTAAACAATTGTTTGTTATAGTTAATTGTATTTTTGCATTGTCACTTTGTGGTGGTTTTGATTGGCCCAAAACATCAGCGAAGTGTTTTTAACATCTAGGAGAAATTTGGGCCCCTCAGAAGCTGTTCTAGTAGGCCTAGGGAGGTGTCTGAGGGGTGGGGTGTGGCACAAAGATGGCTCCTGTGTGTCCTGAGTGCAAGTTCTGGAAGTTTTTACATCAAGTCCAGCAGAGCCAATCTCTGATGGCTCTGAAGGTGATGGACATGCTGCCGGCCAAGTTTGGGCCAATTGGAGGTGCTGGTTACGCCTCTGTGAAAACATATTTAAGAAAAAGTCAAAACAAAGCAGGCGCGCACTTCTTTCACTTTGTAGTTGGAGGAGGAGGAGGTGCAGGTGAAAATATGTGAGGGAGAACAGCATGGAGATTGCCAAGGTCGGTGAAGAAGGGGGGAGAAAGAGGTGCTCCAGTGCTTCCGGCACCAGAGCTGAAACTTTCTGCTAGCCGTGGTGGAAGCTATGGGGGAGCCAGAAATTCCTCCTGCAGCCCATGGAGTCCATAAGGATGCAGAAATACACCCACAGCTCTCTCCAGAGGAGGAGGTGGATGCCTGGAAAAGACTGTGAACCAGTGGGAGTCTCATCTAAGAGTTAAAACTGCAAAAGGCCTTGACTGAGAGAGATAGGCCTTGCTCCTGGCATGGAAGCAGCCTGGCCTCAGCTCGGGAGAGTCTGCACAGCACCTTATGGACAAAAGACTCATGTTGCAGCAAAAATTCGGGCGGGATGTTGCTCGTGAGATTGGACCCACGCCAAAGAAGTTCTCAGAGGACTGTCTCTCGTGGGAAGGACCCCTGGCTAAGTAGAGAACCTCTTTTCCTGATTGGACTGACCAGAAGACCCCTCAACCTGCCCCCTGTCTGTGTTGCTAGTTTGCAAAGAGGGAAAAGCGGGTGGGGGGTGAGTGCAGAGACTGCTTCTTAAGAGGGTGGGGGTGAGAGCAGAAAACTGTCTGAAGAGAGAGAGAAACAAGTAGAGATAAAGAGTATTTGTAGTAGAAGAATTGTGGTGATGAGTAAATTTGAGAATCTGCTCTGTGGACTGAAAAGAGGCCCCACACCCTGCCCCCCCCACCTGGCTTGTGGATTGTAGAGGAGGAAAGGGGGTGAATACTATAGGTTCATAAGAGGGAGGGGGGGAGTGAACAAAATAATGTATGAAAAGTATATTTTTGCCTTGCATTTATCCTCCAATTCTGTTAGGTAATTAAACACTTTTTGCAACTTTAAGCTTGAAGCCTGTTTGCCCTTTTTTGTGCGTCCTCCTGGCAAGGGTCCTGTCTCAAACCCACGACACACTTACTGTTTGTATTAGTAGTTATTTTTGTATAATATTATGTACTTAGAATTGCGATGCTTATGCTCAATGGCAAAAGTACAAACTTAGATATAAAATAGAGAAAGGTATTTACTTTCATGACATACAAGATTTGTAAAGAATTACAAATTACAAAAGACAAGGGGGGATTGAGAAAGATTCTCTGAGCTTTTGCCCCCCTTCCACCAGCACAGGCGCCTGTCTGTGGCTTCCAGGGCTGAAGGCTGAACTCTTAATTCAAATTCAAATTGTAGGTAACAGCTCTGGCCTGATGGCTTATCAGCTAAAGCATGCATTTGAAACCAGCACAGAAACCGCTGAATCATCCCATGAAGGACCGTCACCTTGGAGGGGGCTTTGGGGGTCTCCAAAGACCACCAGGACATACAGAGAATGCGTGGTGCACATACTAATGATATTAATGACTTCCGAGAAATGATTTGTATAACCACTCCTATCCTGAAGAATGTAATTAATATTCATGATTTTACCTATAACACTGTGTCTTTGGGGGTACTGAGGTGCGTGTGTTTGGTGGAAACAATTTCCACACACCCAGTGCATCGAATAAAGCAAATACCCACTTCTCTGACTTGGTCTCTGAAGTGTCTCTGAGCTTGATTGGGGCGAATCAATATTAAACAAGACTGGCCCCAAATCTGAGCCCTGCAGAACACCATTGGCAACTGGATTTAGCTCCATTCACCACAACTCTCTGGGCCTAGCCATCCAGCCAGTTTTTTACCCATCGAAAAGTCCACCCATCCAAGCTGACAGCAGCCAGTTTTTCTAGGAGGATGCTGTGAGAGATGGTGTCAAATGCTTTACTGAAGTCTAGATAGATGACATCCACAGCCTTTCCCTCACCTACTAAGCCAGTCACTTTGTCCTAGAAGGATATCAGGTTGATGACCTAGGACCTGCGTTTCGGAAGTTCATGTTGGCTGGGCTTGATCCCCTGGTTGTCCTGCATGTGTCATGCAACGGCACTCAGGATGATCCTTTCCATAACTTTGCCCAGAACTGAGGTTAGGCTGACCAGCCTGTAGTTCCCTGGATCATCCTTCCAACCCTTCTTGTAGATGGGTATTACATTTGCTAATTTCCAGTCAGTTGGAATTTCTCCAGTTAACCAGGATTGCTGGTAGATGATTGAGAGTGGTTTGGCAAGTTCCTTTGCCAGTTCCCTCATTATTCTTGGGTGGATTCCATCTGGGCCTATAGACTTGTGAGTGTCTAATGGGCATAGCAGGTCACTAACCGTCTCCTCCTGGATTATGGGGGCTTCACTCAGCTCCCTGTCACTAACTTCCAACTCTGGGAGCTGGGTATCCTGAGGACAACTGGTCTTGATATTGAAGAGTGAGGCAAAGAAGGTATTAAGTACCTCTGCTTTTTCCTCATCCCCTGACACTACACTACTCTCTGCATTTAACAAATGATGGAGACACTCCTTGACCCTCCTTTTGCTGCCAAGGGATTTATAGAATGTTTTTTTTGTTTTCTTTAACTGTAGCAGCCAAATCAAGTTCCAGGTGGGCTTTGGCCCTTCTAATCTTCTCCCTACATGACTGCAACATCCTTATAGTCCTCCCAAGTTATTTGACTCTCCTTCCAGAGATGGTAGATTATCTGGTTTTCCCTAAATTCCAGACTAAGTTCTCTGTTTAACCAGGTCTGTCTTTTTCCCTGACAACTTGTTTTTCTATACATGGGAACAGCCTGCTCCTGAATATTTAGCAATTCCTTTTTAAAACACATCCAGCCTTCCTTGACTCCTTTGCCCTTCAGGACTGATTCCCAAGGGACTCTGTCAAACATCCTCCTAAACAGGCCAAAGTCTGCCCACAGGAAGTCCAAGGTGGAAATTCTGCTGGTGCTCCTCCTTACTTCACCCAGTATTGAAAACTCTAACATTTTGTGGTCACTATGGCCAAGATGGCCACTGACCACTACATCACCCACTAGTCCTTCTCTGTTCACAAACAACAGGTCCAGCAGGGCACCTCCTCTGGTAGGTTCATTTACCAGTTGTATTAGGAAGTTGTTTTCCACACACTCCAGGAACCTACTAGACTGCTTCCTCTCTTCTGTGTTGTATTTCCAGCAGACATCTGACAAGTTGAATTTCCCCATGAGTACAAGCGCTGGTGACTGTGAAACTTCTGCCAGCTCCTTGTAGAATGCCTCGTCTACCTGTTCGTCCTGGTTGGGTGGTCTGTAACAGACTCCCACCATGACATCCACCCTGCTGACCTTCCCCCAATCTTTACCCAGACATACTCAACCTTGTAATCTTCATCATCGTCAATTTCAATACAATCAAAACACACTGTAATATACAGAGCAACCCCACCACCTCTCTTGCCTGTCTCTTCTAAAGAGCTTATAGCCATCCATTGCAGCACTCAGATCATGTGAGTCATCCCACCACATTTCCATGATAGAGACTACATCATAACTTTCCCGTTGTATGATGGCTTCCAGCTCCTCCTGCTCATTGCCCATACTGCATGCATTGGTGTAGATGCACTTCAGCTGGTCTATGGATTTCACCCCCAACACAGGCATGCCACCCCTGGGCTCATCTCTAGTGAGCCTGGTCTTAACCCCTTCCCCCTTCAAGCCTAGTTTAAAGACCTCTCAATCAGCCCTGCTAACTCCTGGGCCATAATCCTTTCCCCCCTCTGAGTCAGGTGTACCCCATCCAACATGAGCAGGCCTGGTGCTGTGTAAGCTGCCTCATGGTCAAAACTCACAAAATTCCACTTATGGCATCAGCCTCTTAGCCCTGTATTAATCAGTTGTCCTTTCCTATTACTTTCAGTATTTTCCTCTAATATTGAAGAAATTGAGTAGAAAACTACCTGTGTACCTACTCCTTTAACCAAGTGCCCCAGTGCCCTGAAGTCCCTTTTGATTACCCTGGGACTTCTTCCTTCAATCTTATCTCTACCCACCTAGAATACTAAGAGAGGGTAATAGTCAGAGGGTCACACCAAATCAGGAAGCTTCCTGGCTACATCTCTTACCCAAGCCCCAGGGAGGCAGCAGACATCCCTGTGGGTTGGGTCTAGTCTGCATATCGGGCCCTCCATTTCCCTCAGTAGGCAATCACCCATAATAATTACCCTTCTTTTTTTCCTTTTTGTAGCTGGTTGCAATACATCTATTTGGATGATTCTGCTTAGGCAACTCCCTAGGTGGTCCTTCATTAAGACCATTGTTTTCCTGGCCCTCAGTTTCCAGAGCCTCATACCTATTCTGTAGGGGGATGTGGGATGCAGAGGGAGGCTGTGAAGGAATTCCCCTGCCACCCCAAGCAAGGACCTGCCTCTATTCCCCCTTCCCCCATCCTGCCCGTCTCCTAGGTCCCCTCCTGCCTGTTGTAGAGAGGGGGGAGGATCCTCCACTTCCTGCAGTACATTTGCCTCAGGGCAAGTAGAGAATGGCTCTGCCAGTCAATCTCTTCCTCAGTTCTATCTTTGTATTTGGAATTATATTTTTAATGGCAGAACTTTCTATTTAAAAATAACTCTGGAGAGTAACAGCTTCCATAGTTCTTGCTCATGTATTAATTGAGAAAATATGGGTAAACTGGATTAAAAAAAATTGTAATAATATTAACCTCACATTCTTTTTTCACCATAATTTCACCTTGGGTTTTTTCCATTGTCATAGATCAGATTCTTTGGACTGCTGCTTTGATCTAGATCTTTAAATTTAATAATACATTTAGTATATATTATTGTTCTGCATAATGGATATCATATATTGGTTGCTTCAGTGGTAATGGTAGTTGTGATTTTAGAAATACCTTTATTCTGGTCATGAGTTTTCTACAGTAATAACTTGATTTGTTTAGTAGTCATGAGCAGAGAGTTGTATAGTCTTCATGTTGTAAGGAAAATTAATTCACAAACACCAGAGGTTTATGTCCAAAAAGGAGACAGAAGAGTCCTGTAACTTTATTAATGAATAAAGGGAGAGGTCATAGGTATTTCCCATGGGGTCTCTCAAATTGCTAGAGGACGCAGCCTCTTTCTTTTATCTTACTTTCCCGGCCGAATTTCCCTCTCTCTTTCCCCATTGGCTGAAGTACTCAAGAGGTACAGGCTTCCCGGAATGCTTAATGCAGACCCCCTTAATACATATCCCCCCTTTCTTCTTTTTCTTATGTCTCTGTTCTTGTAGTTCATTAACACAGTCTTGGGTAAGTCAAATTAGGGAAATTCCTATGGAAATCCTTCCCATTGTTTCTTCTATCTCTCAGTATTTGTCTTATCTTACCAGCAGACTCAGGTCTTATCTTACCAGCAGTTTTTTTGTTTGTAAAGACACTCCCTTATTCCTTTCAATGTGTAGAGAACCTCAGTGAAAAAAATAAATAGGACTGTTACAATGCCATTGATTGGCTGTAAGGTAATTTTCTTTTTAAACAAAATACCTTAATGGGAGTTGTGCTGTTGTTGACTACTTCAGTCTAGCAGTTTATGACTCTCCTTTGAACATGTGGAAAGATACTGGTCAAGAGAAGTGACTTTCAGGTGGGAAAGGCCCAGGAAGGTGAGCAGTTCAATGGTAGTCCTGACTTCCTTGTGTGTTCTTCATGCCACTCTATGAATCTTTTTTTCTTCTCTGCTGTGCTTTAAACAGTGGTAGGAAGAAAGAAACAAATTTAGGAAAACTGAGATGTGAAAACAAAACACCTCTAAACTTTGAAGAGACCTCCTGATGTAGATGTCTTGCCCAAAGCTAGCTTTGTGCATACTTTATGCCTACAAGCTATAAGATTTGTACATGCCTTAGAGCCTTTAAATATCAGATTGTCAACCATATCAGCTATCATTCCAACTGTTTTGTAAAAGTAATCTTTTCACAGAAAGCATTCATTTTAAGACTCGATAGAGTGAGTGCTCTCTTCTTTGGCAATCCTATAAAATATTTTATATGATATAGTAGCCAATTTTGAATTACATTTGCATTTCAGCCTAGTACTGTCTTGTTTTTATTAGTGCAGCTTGAGCATGCACATATGGATGAAATATTTTGCATGTAAAGTCCAGTCTAATAGAGCAATAATCTGTTATCGATTAAATGGCATTTCAAATACATTGTGTTCATTCAGCTTCTAAACTTAACAAATGCCATTACATTTTTTCAACTGTACCAGATGAGTATTCCTTTTATTCTCCTAGAGACCTTGCTGATAGTTGCTAAAACAAAAGCTTTTCCATTTCTCACTTGAAAATTTGCAGCCTTTTTAGCAGGTTTAGTAGTTTAGTATGCTACTATTAAAAAAATTAAATTGATGTGCCTTGAATTAATATCTACAGAATCTATAGGATACTAGAATGCACTTGTAAAAACAAGATTTTTAAACAATACTTGTGTCCTGGGTGACCCAAAAAATGTGTATTGTATTCCATTTTTCCTCTGTTTCAATCTGCGCAGTTTGTGTTACTGTCCCTTTAAGACCAGGGGGCCGGAAGCAGAACTGGCGTGTTTTACCCCGGGCTTGTGGAGGTGGGAGGGGGTTCGAAGAGTCCCTTTAAGAGACAGGGAACAGGCACACTGAGTGATCTTTCATTTGCTAAGAGTGCCCTGGGGCAGGTGGCAGAAGCTCTCTTTTGTTTCTGTCAGGAAAATTAATCCACAAACACTAGAGGTTTATGTCCAAAAAGGAGACAGAGGAGTCCTGTAACTTTATTCATGAATACAAGGAGAGGTCATGGGCATTTCCCATGGGGTCTCTCAAATTGCTAGAGGATGCAGTCTCCTTTTTATCCTAATTTCCTGGCTGCATTTCCCTCTCTCTTTCCCCATTGGCTGAGGTACTCGAGAGGTACAGACTTCCTGAATTGCCTAATACAGACCCACTTCTAATGTACATTCCCCCCCCTCCTTATTTTATTTGTGTCTCTGTTCTTTTTCTCTAAGTCCAGGGATTTAACACAGCCCTGGGTGAGTAGCAGTCTGTGTCAATTAATGGAATTCCTATAGAATTTATTGTTCCTCCCATTGCTTCTTTCACCTATCAGTATCTGCCCTTGTCTACCAGCAGGCCCCACAGTTTGTAAAGAAATCTCCCTCTCGTTCCTTTTACTTCTCTCTGGACTTTGGAGAATTTTGCAATACCTTTTCATCTGCGGGTGCCAGGGGCAACCTCCATCTCTGGAGCTGGGGGAGGACGTTTTCTTCAGACCTTTTTTTCGCTGCTGCTGCTGCTCGGGACAGTCACACTGGGAAAAGTGGGACCCCTCTTCACTCTTCACAAGTTCTGGCTGCTGCCCCAGTTCCATCCGCCACTGACAATGGGACCAGGGCTGCAGCGCCGAGCAGGACCCGACGGTACCAGGGCTGCAGGTTTCGGTGCTCAACAAGTCCATTTTCTTCACCCCTCTGCAAGCAGCAGCGACACGGAACTGCAGCACTGACACCAACTGGGTCCAGCCAGCCACAAAGAAGCAGGGAAACTGACATTGCTGGTTCAGAGCTGTCCCAGACAATGCCAGCACCAGGGAAACTGACACTCCAGGGGGAAGGTTGAGCTGAGTGGGGCTTCTCTGTCATCTTGTCTTTTTCCCCTGGGCCATACGGTTGGTTACGGACACTGCCATATTTGGGGCAGGCCTGCTCTGCCATCTTCTAGTGCTTATTACTGTTATCCTGGTTGTTGCTGTTTTGTTTTTTAGTAAACTGGGTTTTTTTCACTTATATCTTCTTGCATTTGTCTCTCCTTATTGGTGGAAGGGGAGTGGTTAAAACTTAAGGGAAAGTAGCTTGTTTCCCAGGCTCCATCCCATAAATTGTCTTAAACTAAGACAATTTGTTACATCAGAAAGTAAGTAGTTGGCATTGCATTTCTGAAGGTGAAGTTGTAAATTAGATTCTACTGACTGCTTTTTCAGGCATGCATTTATGTGAGTAATCTTGGTGCATATAACTGTTGACTTCACATCAAGGCTGGCATCTTGCAGTGGTGGAGATGGTTATTATTAGTGAATAAGTAGTTTCAAAGTCCTATATAAAAGTAGGTGTTGAATTATTTGCAAGATCTGGGTATGTGATACAGTGACTACTTGGAGGATCCAAGGGGAAATGGTCAGTGATCTGATATGTTACTTAGACACTCAGAAGCCTATGGGGCCAGATAGGATCCACCCAAGGAAGCTGGCAGAAGTACTCACAGAGGCACTTTCAATCATTTGTCATCAGTCCTGACTAACCTGAGAGGTTCCAGTTGACTGGAATTCAGTAAATGTGACTCCCATCTACAAGAAGGGCCTGAAGAAGGATCTGGAGAACTACAGGCCTGTCAGTCTGACCCTGGTGTTAGGGAAGGTAGTGGAGCAGATCATCTTGAGTGCCATCACATGGCACATGCAGGACAACCAGGGGATCAGGCCCAGACAGCATGGGTTTAGAAAAGGCAGGTAGGTCCTGCTTGAGTAACCTGGTCTTCTTCTAGGACAGGGTGGACCCACTTAGTAGATGAGGGAAATGCTATGGACATTGTCTACCTAGACTTCAGTAAAGCTTTTAACACCATTTCCCGCAGCATTCTCCTGGAGAAACTGACTGCTTATGTCTTGGACAGTGTAGTGGGTTGACCTTGGCTGGGTGCTAGGTGCCCACCAAGCTGCTCTATCGTTCTCCTTCCCAGTGGGACAGGGGAGAGAAAATAAGATGGAAAACAGCTAGTAAGTTGAGATAAGGCAGTTTACTAAAGCAAAAAAAAAAAAAAAAGAGAAAAGGGAAAGTTTGCACATGCATAAGCAAATGGAAAAAATTAATCTCTACTTCCCATCAGTGAGCGATATTCAGACACTTCCCGGGGAGCAGGGGTTCAGCATGCATAGCAGTTGCTCCAGAAGACAAACATTGTAAATAACGAATGTCCCCTGTTTCCTCTCCCTCCCTTAGCTTTTATATCTGAGCTGATGTCATATGGTATGGAATATCCCTTTGGTTAATTTGGGTCAGCTGGTCTGGTTGTGTCCCCTCCCATGATCTTGCCTACTCCCAGTCCCTTGATGGGGAGGGAGAAATGCTAGAGAGAGAGTGCTGCTCAGCAGTAGCCAAAACACTGGCGTGCTATCAACACCTTTCTAGCTACCAATGCAAAGCACAACACTGTGAGGGCTTCATATGAAAAATGAATTCTATTTCAGTCAGACTGAGAAAGGAGTGGTCAAATAGAAAACCCAAATCTATTTGCACTTCAACCATTCTTGTTTCTTTGAGCTTTTGCTCCTTCCACCAGCACGGCGCCTGTCAGTTCTGGCCTTGTGGATTCCCTTAATCTTATCAAGATAAAAGTGTCGCTGTTGAGCAGCTAGCAGAGTAATGAATGCACCAGTTCTCAGTGGCAAGAAGGAATGACCTTTATTGTTTTGATTTCATCACATATATAGAGTTCTCAAAAGTCACCCAGATTGGTCAGTCAGAAGCCTTCCCCCAGGCCTGATTGGCCAGGCCTGCACTGCCCAAGTTCTGGGACACTGTTCCAACAACATCCAAACTTTATCTTTATTTACAAAACACAAGAAAACTTCTCATGGGAAAAACCTGTGCTAGCCACATACTTCTGCTTATATCTTTCCCCTATTGTCTTTTATTAACCTTTTTAATCCTAACAGGAGAGTGAACCTCGTTTTTCACACTGAGCCACCATGCCGAAAGAGATCCGGCGCGGACTGCCCTGGCTCCAGGCGGCGCCCCACGTGACGGCTCTGGATTCCAGAGTGGCAGGGAGGCAGGGGAGAAGCAGGCAGATTCACTCGTAGTGCCGAATTGCAGCATAGCAAAGTCCCAGTGCCGAATACAAAAAAGTTCCCACAGCAGCCACTTAACCGACTACGCTGACCCCCTGGCAGAAAGAAGGCAGGCAGGACCCACCTCCCGCAAGGTCTTGTCACAGACTACACCTCTCACACGATATCTCCTGAACCGCGGAATGGGGGGGGGGACGGACTGCCTAGGTAGCCTTTAAGAACACGCATGCTAAAGCAAACTCCCCACCCCCCCCAGTTATCACAGCTGAGACTCATCATTATGAGTCATTCCCCAAGACACCAGGTAAACAACATCTGCTGATCTTCGTATGTCAACAGATGTTATTTTGTTGTAGGTTATCTGATTAGTCTGTCATGATTTGCCTTTGGTAAATCTATGCTGGCTCTTTCCAATTACCTGCTTCATTTGGTTCGTAAAAGTTTCTAGGAGGACTAGTTCAATTACTTTCCCAGGGATGGAAGTAAGACAAATGGGCCGGTAGTTTCCTGGGTCTTCTTTTGGGCCCTTGTAGATGGGTATGACATTTGCCCTCTTCCAGTCATTAGGGACATCCCCTGATCTCCATGGCTTTTCAAAGATTGTAGACAGTGGCCTCGCAACATTAGCCACTTCTCTTTAACACCCTGGTGTGGATTTTTTTCTGGGCCCATAGATTTATGTGGGTTGAGCCCTTGCAAGAGGCCCCAGACCAGCCCTCCATTAGTGGTGGTTTGACACATGCATTGTAGCTACTTGATCCTGTGATCTGGGGTCCAGCTATGCTAGTCAAGACAGAGGCAAAGAAGGTATTAAAAACTTCTGCCTTGTCAGCATTATTGCTGACTAGTTTACCTGCCCTGTTTAGCCGTGAGCCTATGTCTTCCCTGTTCTTCTGCTTACTGCTCACATATCTGAAGAACACTTTCTTGTTCTTGACATCTCTGCCCAATTTCAGTTCTAGCTGAGCCATAGCCTTCCTGACTGCATGCCCTAGCAATGTTCTTGTAGTTCTCAATGGCTATTTGGCTGCCTTTCCATAGCCAGTAAACTGCTTTATTCTTTTAAGCACACCCAAATGCTCATTGTTAAATTGTGGCGGTCTCTTGTTCTGCCTTCTTCCTTTCCCTTTGTAGGGGATTGTGGTGGGTTGACCAAGCCACTCCATCACTCCCCCTCCTCAGCAAGATAGGGGGAGAAAATAAGATTAAAAACATGGGGGTCAAGATAAAGGCATTTTAATAGGATATATTTTGTCATTAGGATATTATTAACTAGCAATATCCAAAGGTTGATGTTTAGGAATAAATATGCATATAAACATTCTTATACCACTACTTAAATGTGGTATTTTGTGTGCTGATTGAAAATGTGCATATGCTCCTTTTCATGAGAGAATATTTTGAAAAACATATTCCTTTAAAAAGGTGATGTTATTTCTTTGTTTTATCTTTGGCGGTTTTTAAATTGCATATATTGGTAAATTTCACTTGTATGGCTGCATTTGGGAGTTTGCTTTTTGTTGTTTGTTTTTTCTTTCTTGTGATGTTTTAAGCATGAAAATGTTGCATATAAATAGAAAGATGAAATTTTGAGTCATAAATGCAAATTTTATAAATTACTGTTAATTTTTAGTTGGTTTGTGCAGTGTCAGTTAATAAGACATGTCAGAATTTAAGACCCCACCAAAAGCAAGACTGTGATCAGTGATGTAATTTTAAGGTATAATGTCCTGTGAAATATGCTGAAATGTGACCTAACATCAGTTAAATGGAGAAGATCTTGTATTTGAGCTGTCAGATACTACATACATTACTATTCTTGTGGTTTGACAATGCCTTTTCTTTTTGGATTATTATAGCACGTTCTGGAGGATTTCTTGAAAACTAATGCAATATTGCTTTTCTTTCTCTGCAGTTTAAAAAGAACCAAAAATGTTATCCCTACTATATGAAGGTGTTTTTAAAATATTAAAAAAATTAAAAAGTACTTCAGTGCCTTTTTTTAAACATGCTGATTTGTTATTCACTTATTTCTCTGCAGGTTGTGATAGGTATACAGCTGGTGATAACTATGGTAATGGCTATTGTCATACAGAAGATCATACCTCATTACTCTTTTGCTCGTTGGCTTCTCTGTAGTGGCAGGTAAGATATGAAAAAGTTGCTGCACTGTGTTTGAATATGGTAGCACAATTATGCATTAGTGTCTTGGTTTAAGACAATTTAAGAGGTAGGCACTCTGGAATGAGTTGCCTCCCCTTATAGTATTAACCAATCCCTTTCCACCAATAAGGAGAAACTAAATACGAGTAGATATAAGTGAAAAAATAACAGTTTACTAACAACCGAAACTGCAACAGGCAAAAAATAACAGTAAATAATCACTAGATACAAAATTGCTGTCTCACTAACTCCACGGGAACAAAGTGAAATTCAAATGGCAGAATACCCCTCTGTCCCAAGATGGCAGCCTTCGCAGGCAACCACACAGTCCAAGACACAAAGGGAAGAGATGGTGGACCAAACAAAACCCTCCTGGTAAGGTAGGTTTTATGTAGCAGTTCTATGGGCAGATGAAGAATTGATGGTTGTTACAGGACGAGTGGGAGCTTCAGACAAGCCCTGCCTTAGCCTCAGACTTCGGCAACAGTTTAAATTTAAGGAATCACTCTGGTCCACCAATTCTAATGATGGCAAATCAGATCTATATATAAAAATAAATTATTTATTAAACAGAGAGGAGATAACAGATGAAAGATCTTAATCAGAATTACTTACTACACAGTATAAAACTAAAGAACTACCAGTAGATTACAGCATAACATAAAAGTGCACGACATCTCGGTACCTATATTAAAGCTAGCAAAGAAATAATATAGATTAGGAGTTGAATGTAGTTTACCACTGAAATGACAATAATGCACACAGATTCCTTCACTTAACCCCTGGGGAGTAACCATGAAGCAGGCGTCCCTACTCTCGGGAGAAACTCCACACATTTCCAAGAAAATGTATAGAAGATTTCTGCTTTGTGAAAGTTTGGTGTTACTTTTATAGTTCTAAAGTGACATGTCTGTCAGTCAGAAATCCAGCTTATCTTGCCAGATCTCACTTCAACTGTAAGATGTTTATTGGCAGTTGGGAGATGCCAGAGCAGTGTTAACCCCATGGCGCCAAAATTACTCAGTACAAGACAGCTTGTCCTGTTTGAGTTATCTGACCACTTAACAAACAACAGATAAGCTTTTGTGGGGGGTGAGATGCCTTGCTACACTGGTGTGTGTGACATCAGTGCCACCGCTTACCACTTCCTCCTGCCACCCACTGGACTCCACTGGTGTTGGTGCTGCTGTCCTCTGAGCTGCTGGTGTATGGGGGTAAAAGGAATGTTCTCTCGGCACTGATGTCGGGTGGACCAGCCCTGGGAGTGGCTCAAGCTTCACACTGTCGGCACGGTTTGCAAAATTCATTCCAAAACAGTTTCAGATTATGAAATGCAGTTTTACTGAGTTGCTTTTGTTGCAAGCCAAGAAAAGCCTGCCCAAGACAACCTCTGATGAAGAAGAGCCTCTGCCTTGAGCAAAAGTCTCCAGGCTAAAGAGACAGCTCTTCTGTGCTCCGACTTAAAAAACCCAGGCAGCCCCTGGGACATTATTCACCTCTTATTGCATATAATCTGATTAATGCCCAAATTAATACCTTTCAACTGTAAAAATATATACATATAACTATATAGAAATGCAATTATTTCAGTAGCCACTGACCATCCTCCACTATATGGACTGAGTTCATTGGCTCCATGACTGATGTAACTGGAGCAGTCCATTGTCATTGTCCATGGTAGTTGCAACGTGCAGTGGAAGTGACATTCAGGAACCAGTGTTGCATATGCATTTCAATATTACAGGCTGTTCTCACCCAAACTCAAATCACCCTGAGGTACACAAGACGTTTCCACATCCCTCTGCATTACTCACCAAGTGTAACCAGGTTCTTGAGCAAAAAAAATCTCACAGATGGGTCTGCCTATGCTCAAGGTGGGATTAATCCAAAGATCTTTTTTAACATACCTCTCATATGCACCACAGGGACTTTATCTGTCTGCTGTATGCAGATGTTCAGATTGGGCAGGGCCAGCTCAGTTAGTGGAACCTCTGGTGTTGACTAGCCATGTAGCCTTTGCTAAATGCAGATCCCACTGCTTGAAGGTGCTACCACCCATTGCCTTCAGTGTAGTTTTTAACAGTCCATTGCACCATTCGACTTTCCCAGCAGCTGGTGCCTGATAGCGATACTGTGTTCTCTAGACCAGGTGTTTATAAGGCTATTTGTGAAATGAGTCCCATTGTCTGACTCAGTTCTCTCAGGGGTGCCATGTCATCACAGGAATTGTTTTTCAAGGCCCAAGATGGTGTTCTAGGCATTGGCATGAGGCACGGGGAACATCTCCAGCCATCCACTGGTTGCTTCTACCATTGTAAGCACATAACGCTTGCCTTGGCAGATTTGTGGGAATGTGACGTAATTGATCTGCCAGGCCTCTCCATACTTAGACCACTACCTCCCATACCACAGGGGCTTTACCCCCTTCACCTGCTTGATTGCAGCACATGTTTCACAATCATGGATTACCTGGGATATAGTGTCCGTGGTTATGTCCACCCCTCGATCATGAACCCATTGGTGTGTCACATCTCTTCCCTGATGACCTGAGGCATCATGGGCCTGCTGAGCCAGAAATAACTCTCCCTTATGTTGCCAGTCCAGATTTACCTATGACACTTTGATTTTGGCAGCCCTATCCACCTGTTTGTTGTTGCAGTGTTCCTCAGTAGCCCAACTCTTAGGCACATGTGCATCTACGTGATGGATTTTCAAAGCCAGCTTCTCTACCCAGGTGTCGCTGTTGAACCGCTAGCGGAGTGAAAGAACCAGGCAGGATCACAGGTGGCACAAATCTGAATTTATTAATCAATTTTAAAACATATAGACTTTCAGAGGTCGTCCGGATCGGGCCAATTCAAAACCTCCCCCTAGGCCAATTGGCCAGGCTTGAACCGCCTATCTTTCCAGAGACCATTTCAATAACATCCAAACTTTATTTATAAAAACACAGGAAGAAGAAGAGAAAATACCCATGGGAAAGCGTCAGTGCTGCCACAGCTCCCCTTTTTTATTTGAGAATAGAAGGCATTGCTTGTGAGCCCCAGTGGATCAGCATGAAGGATCTGCTTGGTAGTGGCCAGTTACCAAACAGAGCCTGGTTGAAACTTGAGGAGGGGTCTGTCCGGCGGTGGCCAGCCACCGAACAGAGCCCAAACCAGATGCTGATTTAAGGTGGACAGAGAGACTCTTTGCAATACCCTAGATAAAGCATATATAAAACCCAATTCTACATACAAATCTATAATTCAATTAAAACATGATTACAAATCCTTGCTTTCTGACTCCAGAAAATAAATTTCAGTCTCTGCTTGTGGAAGGACCAGCTTCTTGGTCATCATCAGAAGGATCACTTGGTTGGTGTTCTGCATTCTGGTTGTTATTTTGAGGTTGCTGGTTCTGTCTCAGAAGCCGCAGGTCAGGGCAGATGCATTTTGCAGGCAGCCATCGCACCCCAGTGTCGTGGGTTTGAGACAGGACCCTGCCAGGAGGACGCACGAAAAAAGGGCAAACAGGCTTCAAGCTTAAAGTTGCAAAAAGTGTTTAATTACCTAACAGAATTGGAGGATAAATGCAAGGCAAAAATAAACTTTTCATACATTATTTTGTTCACTCCCCCCTCCCTCTTACGAACCTATAGTATTCACCCCCTTTCCTCCTTTACAATCCACAAGCCAGGTGGGGGGGGCAGGGTGTGGGGCCTCTTTTCAGTCCACAGAGCAGATTCTCAAATTTATTCATCACTACAATTCTTCTACTACAAATACTCTTTATCTCTACTTTTTTCTCTCTCTCTCTCTCCAGACAGTTTTCTGCTCTCACCCCCACCCTCTTAAGAAGCAGTCTCTGCACTCACCCCTCCCCCCCTTCCCTCTTTCCAAACCAGCAACACAGACAGGGGCAGGTTGAGGGGTCCTCTGGTCAGTCCAATCAGGAAAAGAGGTTCTCTACTTAGCCAGGGGTCCTTCCCACGAGAGACAGTCCTCTGAGAACTTCTTTGGCGTGGGTCCAATCTCACGAGCAACATCCCGCCCGAATTTTTGCTGCAACATGAGTCTTTTGTCCATAAGGTGCTGTGCAGACTCTCCCGAGCTGAGGCCAGGCTGCTTCCATGCCAGGAGCAAGGCCTATCTCTCTCAGTCAAGGCCTTTTGCAGTTTTAACTCTTAGATGAGACTCCCACTGGTTCACAGTCTTTTCCAGGCATCCACCTGCCCTTCTGGCGTGGGCTGTGGGCAGAATTTCTGCACTCCTGTGGACTCCATGGGCTGCAGGGGGACCTCCTGCCCCCCCATGGCCTTCACTGTGGCTTGCAGAGAGTTTTCAGCTCTAACACTGGAGCACCTCCTCCCCCACCTTCTTAACTGACCTTGGCACTCTCCATGCTGTTCTCCCTCTACATATTTTCACGTCCACCTCCTCCTCCTCCAACTACAAAGAAGTGAAAGAAGTGCGCGCCTGCTTTGTTTTGACTTTTTCTTAAATATGTTTTCACAGAGGCGTAACCAGCACCTCCAATTGGCCCAAACTTGGCCAGCAGCATGTCCATCACCTTCAGAGCCATCAGAGATTGGCTCTGCTGGACTTGATGTAAAAACTTCCAGAACTTGCACTCAGGACACACAGGAGCCATCTTTGTGCCACACCCCACCCCTCAGACACCTCCCCAGGCCTACTACAACAGCTTCTGAGGAGTCCAAATTTCTCCTAGATGTTAAAAAACACTTCACTGATGTTTTGGGCCAATCAAAACCACCACACCCAGTATCTGTGGAGACGCAAGCATACCCACGACCCCAATCAATAAGCTCATGTGGGCCTTCCCAGGTGTTAGTAAGTAGGTTCCGTACCCATACCTTCGCCTGGGGCAAACGCAACTCGCCTGATGACTGCAATGAGAGAAAATGGTTCAAAATCACAGGATTATTCGAATTCGGTGACACTGTAAGGTGATTGATTGTATACAAAGCTTTTTCCAATCAACTCTGTGGTGTTTCCCCATGCATTCCCCCTCTTTGCCTTTCCAAGACACGCTTCAGAGTACCATGAGCGAGTTCAACAATGCCTTGGCCAGTAGGAGAATGCAGACTACCAAATGCGTGGTCTACACCCCATAAGTGTAAGAACTGCTGCGTATTCTGCAAGGCATAGGCAGGACCATTGTCGGTTTTCACAGTGGCTGGCATCCCCAGGACTGAGAAGGCTAATTTCAAATGGGCGATGGCATCACGACTTTTTTCTCCAGTATGAGCAGTTGCCCACATAGCTGAGGAGAAAGTGTCAATAGACACATGCACATACTTGAATTGGCCAAATTCAGGAATGTGTGTCACATCCGTCTGCCACAACTGCAAGGCCTTTAGACCTCTGGGGTTTACCCCTGGTGGCAGAGGTGCAGCGAGTCCGTGGCAGTCAGCACAAGCACTGACAATGTCACGAGCCTCAGTTGGCATCAATTGAAACTGCTTGTGCAGGGTATGTGAACTCTGATGAAAGAAATTGTGCGATGCCTTGGCTTGTGCAATTTTGTCAGGCTGAGGTGCCACCCATGCAGGGTTGGCTAGCATGTCAGCCCTGGCATTGCCTTCTGTTATAAAACCTGGTCGATTGGTGTGGATTCGAATGTGCAGAATATAATATATATGCACTCGAGCCTGAATCGCCTTCCACAGGGTTTGCAATAGCGAAAACAAAGCAGCATTATTGACTCTTTTTAGAAGTGAACAATCCAAACATTTGGTTATGTCTGCTACATAAGCAGAGTCAGTGACCAAATTCAAAGGCACCTGAGAGAACCGCTGAAAAGCCATGGCAACTGCTTTCAATTCAACCAACTGAGCAGAGCCTGTCTCATGGCCTTTGAGCACTTGCCACTCAGATCCTTCCTTCCAGGTAACAGTGTGTAAGGGTCGATCCAAGAATTGAGTTCTGTCTCAACATTTCTCATCAGAAACTACAGGTGCAGGACTTATGCAGAGAATGTTTTGTGCCTACCCAAAGCTGGTATGGAGTGAATGCTTTGTACCTGCTTAAGGTGGTACGGAACGAAGACTTTGCACCTGCCTGAGTTGATACAGAACAAAGGCCTTGAGCCTGCCAAAGCGGGTATGTGATGAAGGCTTTGCACCCGTTGCCCTGACACCCATTGTGAAAAACCTGCCGACCATGCCTCGGACACTCCTCCCTTGGCCCTGTCAAGTGGAGATTGGCATATCTCCACAAGAATTAAGGGGGAGCAAAGGCCGGTCGCAAGGAGGGACCAGGTGTATGGACTAGCATAAAAGACAGCTCTGGAGTGGCTGAATCCGAAGATCTTCCCCACCGAAAGATCACATCGATCTTTGCAGAGGCCAAGGAATGCCGACTGGACGGGACTCCAGGGACGCCAGATGTCTGTGGACCCGTGGTGGTAGCTATAGCCCCCTTTCCTTCCCTTTCCTCCCCATCTTTTCCCAATTTTCTCTCTTTCTCTCTCTATCGCAGGCCGCTTTACAGGCCAAATTAATAAAGTTCCCCCTTGGATTGAAATTTAACTCCCTTGACTTGTTGGATTTTGTGTTTTCTTTTCTTTTTGCACTCTGAGATCGTAGCTGGTATGAACCATCACATGTCTGCTTATGAGTGGACCGTGACATAAATTGGCGTCACGGACAGGATCCTGATAGAGGCTGAGGGGCAAAAACCCTCAAAACTCATTTTGAGGACTCTATTGGGATTCCGGCTATCAGAACTTGGAGTGCAAAAAGAAAGGGGAGTTAAATTTTTGTTTTAGTGACACCTGAGAAAGGGTAAAGAGTGGCCATTGGCAGGTATCTAACTTTCTCAAGTAGATTTGAGCTGTTTTTGTTGTTTTTGAAGTTGTTTTGTTTCAGGATTGAGAATTTGTTTCTCAAATGAATTTTGAGCTGTTGTTGTTGCATTGTTTTTGGAGTTGTTTTGTTTCAGGATAGATTTTGAGCTGTTTTTTGTTGTTATATTCTTTTGAGGTTGTCTTGTTTCTGAATCAGGATAGAGAGAAATGTTTCTCAAGTGGATTTGAGTTGTTTTTGTTGTTGGTTTTGTTGTTGGTTTTATTTCTGAGTCAGTATAAGGAAAAAGATGCCTGGCAAACAGGAGAAGAGAGATTCTCAGTTGGTGGATGATAAAGATGTATTATTTACATTTTTGGCTAAATATGGTGCTCGACCCTCTCCTATTGGGGAAGATTGGGCTCGAGAGAATTGGAAAAATATGCAGAGTATAGTAGATCGGATTTCTCTGCTACAGAATGAGGCTAAGGTTAAGTTTTTACTACCAGGAAAAAGCAGGACAATAGTCTGTTCTGTTTTGGGTGCCAGCTTGATCGCAGCCATTGAAGACCGTCATAGGCAGCGCAGTAATGAAGAAAAAATCATAGAATCCTTAGAAAACATGATGCGTTGTCACCAAGAAATAATCTCCAATCTAGAAAAGGAATTAGAGCGCCAAAAGGAAGAAAACCATTCATTAAGGGTTGCTCTTGAAGTTAATCGTATTATGAATACTACTAATTCACAGAACACTAGTTCACAAGACACAGTATCATCGGGATCAATTAACCCGATATATCCACAAAAAGAATTAGAACAGATGAAAAAACTTGATGAAAATCCTCCTAATTTAAGACCCTTAATCAAAACTGAATTTTCTTATCTTAATGATGAAGATACAGACCCCCACATAACCACCTAGGAAACGCCCTATTCTGCCACTGAACTGGCAAAGTTAAAAAGAGAATATGGGCGTCTTACCAAAGAATCTGAAACAGAATATGTGTGGAGTGTGTCTTTAACTGGGGGTGACCAAATACAATTGAGTGAAAAGGAGGCTGAGGGTTACTGGGGCCACGGAGTTTTCTTAACAACAGGTGATCGCCATGCCCCATGGTCTCTAACTCAGCGTGCTGCTTACTGGGCTGGAGGGTTAAACCCTCTGGACAGGGGAGACCCCTTGGCAATAATAGGCACAGCTGACCAATTACTAGAAAGTGTACATAAAGCTGCTTGCCTACAAATGATACATGAGAGAAAATTAATTCCTGGATGTGAATCACCAATGATGTTACCTGTCAACCCTGAAATTATGACTCCTTTAATAAGGGGACTCCCCGAGTCACTCAAAGCCACGGGGATAAGTCTTCAGAGAACCATAGCGTCAATGGGTCCGGTGGAAAGATTGGAAAGTTTTATGCGCAGAGGTGATAATAGCAGAAATACAGGCAGTACTGATCCAGACTCTTATGCTAGTTCCTCTGACTTTTTAACACCAGCCCCGCCAGGTAACAGACCTCACCCTAGACCTAAAGTTTGGACATGGGGGGAGGTAGCACAAGAATTAATTGACTACAGCAGAAAATACTGTCTAATAAAGCCTCTAGAAGAGAGATCAAGAGGTATCAGGCAAGTAGGAGTTAAAAAGGCACTGCCCTGCCCCAGCAAAACTATGGATGCTGCCAAGGAACTGTCACAACCTAAACCTGTTTCGGCCCGACTTGAGTGGTGGCATTTAGGGCTTAAAAAAGGAATTCCTAGAGATTTGATGGATGGTTTGCCTTTAGAAAAATTGTGCAAACTGGTAACTCAGTGGCATGTGACAAAACCACCTTCCTCTGTGAAAGAAAGTGCACCCGTCACAGCTTCTGCCCCCCCTTTCACTGAGACTGCAGACAAGACATTAAAACACACTTTTTCCCTAGAACAGGGAAACTAGAATCTCCATTTCCTAGTGGTGGGCGGGGAAATGGAGAATGGATTTATATTAGACAGCTCACTAAAACAGAAAAAGGAGATGTGTTAATCACAGCTATTGTGGGTCCCAAACGTGCACCAGTGACCTTTTTAATTGATACAGGTGCACAAATTTCTGCCCTGACTGAGGAAGATGCCAAGAGGTGTGGAGTTTCTCCCTTAAAGCGGAATCTATCCGTGCTTAATGCTTTGGGATCAAGGGAGATCATGAATGTCGCTCCGGTAAAGTTAACCCTACCGGGGGAGGAGAGCCCAATTACTATTGTAATGGTGATTGGTAACATTCCTTTCAACCTGTTAGGGATAAATGTCCTTAAGGGGAGACAGTGGGAAGATACAGAAGGACTACTCTGGTCTTTTGGAATACCACAACTTCACATCAGATTGTTGCAAGAAGCTCCACCACTACCGTTTAGCAAGATCACTAATGTCAAACAGTATCCCCTTCCTTTGGGAGCCAAGGAAGGTACAAAACTGTTGGAAAACACAGTTTTCCAGCAAAACTTATGCTAACTAAACAGGCCTGAGCAAAGCCTCAGCATAGTCAGGCCTCAGTAAAAATCCTAACAAGCTGTTATGAGAAACTAACACCTGGGAACCACAGCTGTGTTTCTGAGCTGTGGGAAGAATGTCATGAGAAAGAATAGGGAGTCAGAAGTGTTATGAGAAAGATTAGGGAGTCAGAAGTGTTATGAGAAAGAAAAAAGGGAGTCACCAAGAGGATCCCTGAATGTGTGAGAACAAACTGCAGATACGTGTGTAACTATAATTAGTAACATCTGTAACAGTATATAAGTTTCTCGTTTGGTGAAATAAAATGGAGCTTGCTTTAAACCCACTTTGAGACTGCCGTGAGTTCCCTCTCGTCGTTATGTCACAAAACCAGTAATACAAGAAATGAAAGAACAGGGAGTTGTGATAAATACACATTCTCCTTACAACTCCCCAGTGTGGCCAGTAAAAAAGCCTAACAGGAAGTGGCGACTTACAGTTGATTTCCGAAGGCTAAATGCCAACACTGATCCTCTGACTGCTGCAGTCCCAAATTTAGCAGAACTGGTAACATCTATTCAAGAACAGGCTCATCCAATCATGGCAACCATAGATGTCAAGGACATGTTTTTTATGGTACCATTGCGACCAGAAGATAGGGATCGTTTTGCTTTCACTTGGGAAGGGCAGCAATATACTTTCACCCGACTCCCCCAGGGGTATAAACATTCCCCTACATTGGCACATCATGCTTTAGCCTCAGAGCTGGAGCAAATCCCAAAACCCAAAGACATTGCTGTCTATCAATACATCGATGATGTATTAGTAGGGGGAGATCAAATAGAGAGGGTGGAGGAAACTCAACAGAATATAATTTCCCATCTAGAAAATCTGGGATTGCAAATTCCCCCAGAGAAAGTCCAAAAACCCTCCCAAGAAGTAAAATTTCTGGGTATATGGTGGAAAGGAGGAATGACCTGTATCCCACCTGACACTCTCACCTCCTTAGATCAAATTAAAATGCCTTGGTCTAAAATGGAGCTTCAACACACTTTAGGTATTTTAGTGTTTTGGAGAAAACACATCCCAGACTTTTCCATTGTGGCTAGACCCCTTTATGATTTGCTCAGGAAAGGTGCAAAGTGGGAATGGACTTCTGTCCAAGATGAAGCACTACAACTGTTGGTTTTTGAAGCTACTGCACACCAAGCCTTGGGACCTATCCATCCTACAGACCCTTTTCAGGTAGAATGGGGTTTTTCCTTATCAGGGTTGTCAGTACATTTATGGCAATGGGGTCCCAAAGGTCCAACTCGACCTGTGGGATTTTATTCTTGCAGTTTTAAGGATGCTGAGAAAAGGTATACTATTTGGGAGAAAGGTTTGTTTGTGGTAAGCCTGGCTTTCATTGAAGTAGAGAAAATAGCACGTAATCAACCAATTGTGCTAAGAGGCCCCTTCAAAGTAATAAGAGCAATCACTGCTGGAACTCCTCCCCCTGAAGGAGTTGCACAGAAAGCCTCCATACGAAAATGGTATGCACAGATTGAGCATTATTGCAATGTGTTTTCTGTGACAGAAGGAGCCCCCAAGAACCTTTCTATCCAAGAAACAGAGAATCTGGACATCAGCCAAGGCAAACCTGCCTCAGTCATCTGGGTGGCCCCTCCTTTTTCCTAAGACCAAACAGTAAATGCTTGGTTTACCGATGCTTCTGCCAAAAGAGAAGGGAAAGTGTGGAAATATAGAGCAGTTGCCCTTCACACTTCCTCTGATGAACAGATTATCACCGAAGGACTGGGTAGTGCTCAAGTAGGTGAACTAATTGCAGTGTGGAGTGTTTTCCAACGAGAAGCCCAAAACCCTTCTCCTGTTCATATCTATACAGATTCATATGCTGTGTTTAAAGGATGTACTGAATGGCTTCCTTTTTGGGAACAAAATGAATGGGAGGTAAACAGAGTACCAGTGTGGCAAAAGGAAAAGTGGCAAGAGATTCTGAGAATTGCTAGCCAAGGCAACTTTGCTGTAGGCTGGGTTGCTTCACATCAGATAGATGGGAGTACTGCAGGAGAGTGGAATAACAAAGCTGATGAACTGGCTAGACTTGCTCCTATGAAAGAAGAACAAACCTCTGAGAATTGGGAGCGCTTGCTTGAGTGGCTGCATGTTAAGCGTAAGCACACCTGTGCCAAAGACTTGTATCGAGAAGCCCTCGCTTGTGGCTGGCCAGTTACCAGAGAGATGTGCAAAACCTGTATATCAGCCTGCGAGCAATGTCGATCCCGACTCGAAAGGCATCCTCTAGAGGATGATCCTTTGCATTTGAGAAAAGGTAAAGGCTTATGGGATGCCTGGCAGGTGGATTATATAGGTCCTTTTAAAAAATCAGGAGGAAAACATTTTGTGCTAGTTGGTGTTGAAATTACATCAGGTTTAGTCCAAGCTGAAGCTTTCAAAAGGGCTACAGGAGACAACACCGTGAAAGCACTGAAAGAATGGTTTGGAACTTTTCCAAAACCCCAGGAAATACAGTCTGATAATGGCTCTCACTTCTCTGCCAAGGTGGTGCAAGAATGGGCAAAGACTGAAGGAATTAAGTGGGTTTTCCATACCCCCTACTACCCTCAAGCTAATGGAATAGTAGAAAGGACCAATGGTCTTTTAAAACAACTCCTGAAACCCCATGAGGGGAATTGGGATGTCCAATTGTGGGAAGCTGTCAAAGGTGTAAATGATCGTTGGGGGGTAAATGGATGTCCAAAGATCACTGCTTTTTGCCCAAAAGCTCCTACTCTAACTCCATCTGTGAAAGAACCTGATGATTCTAAAGAATCATCCTATTTCTCAGGTCAGCCAGTTCTGGTGGAACTCCCTACAGTGGGAAGTGTACCATTGGTACTAAAGACCCCTTTAAATAAACATGTATGGATAGCCACCAATGCCCTGGGAAAGGAACTTAAAATTAATACTCACTGGATTATTCCATCATTTTAATTCCTTTTTGCCTAAAAAAGGCAAGTTTTCTATTCTTTGTTTTTGCAGGAGAACCCCGTGGGACTTCGAGAACTCCTACAGAAGAAATATGAATAAAAATTGAACACTCAAATCTGAAAATGACCTACAAAATTTTGATTAGGTTGCTTCTTCTTTTCTGCATTACACCTTTTACCTGTAACCAAAATAATAATGAATGGCCTTGGTCTCAAGCTTTTCTGGGATATTCTAGCTCTTTCGGGAACTATCCTAAAAACAGACATCCAAATTTGGCTGTAGTCGTAATACATGATGACGAAATTTACCATTCATCCGAGTGGGGTTGGGATAAGAATGAGTGGATTAGAACCCTACCTGGTTTTATTGATGAAAAAATTCAAGTGGGATGCAGAAAAGTAGAATCTGGTTTTCAAAATGAAAAAGCCTCTTATATTTCAGTTCGTGGTTATTTTTCAGATTTCAATATGACATCCAAAATTCGCCCCGGCATTTCAAAAGAAATAAGTCCTACTAAAGATTGGAAATGTACTAAACAAGATGCTTTTTCCTTGTGTTGCCACCAGAAATTTACAGACAACTATACTCCTGTAGACCCAAGTAATATTAATGTAGAAATTATCAAATCTTGTCAGGAAGAGCAAGGTGATTGCTGGTTCAATTTTACTATGGTTAATTCTCTCTATGTGGTGTGCGAGTGGGTTTTTGACCCAAAGAAACCATCATTATCAGGTTTAAACCAGAAGTTCAAAATAAATGCTGTGACTAAACCAAACCTAGTGGCAACACTCACACACCAAAATAAAAACATTTCCCTTGATTTAAACAATAAGGAAACACCCTTTTTTGTCATTACTCAGGGTGATGACATCTATATAAGATGCCGATTAATGGCTGAATCCCTCACGGAACCAGTAAACAGCTATGGTATTGGATCACATGGCTCTATCCTATCATGCAGAACTCAAAATTTGGACTGTTGGTTAAATTTCACTGCAGTAAAATTTTCCCATAAGGTTATGTGTGGAAAAAATGACACCAAATATTGGGGAGAATTAATAATAGAAGTTTCAAAGCCTACGATTCCCCCCAAATTAACACTTCAACCAAAAATCTATGAAGTTGGACCCTTTGTGATTGGAAACACTGGCCAACAACAAATGATATTGTGTTGGTTTAAAAAACAAACCAGTGGGAGATCACAAGTCAAGATTGAAATTAAAAATAAGTGAAATAATACAAGGAAAAGCACTGACAAGGTCAGATACAAACTGACACCCGGTTAGGGTGGCAGTAGCAGTCCAACTGAAGTAGTCCAGTTCATGCGGTGATCCTGTGAAGGTCTGGTCTCCAGCTGAAGGTCCAGTGGTAGCTCTTGTCCTCTGGGAACCCAGTAGACAGGGCTAGCTCAGGCAGTTCCAAGGCCAGGTTATATCCCGGTGGGAACACCTGGCTCCTCCCTCCTGGGCAGAGCATCCCACAATGGGATAAGTCCATGAGTCATGCGGTAGGTCCCTGATGGCTCATTGTCTATCATCCAGGGTAGGTCATTAGCAGCTGATAACAGCTAACAGCCCACAGCTGGTGGTAATAGAATACTTAAATACATCTATATTGCAACCTAGGACAGATATTTAAACCAGAATGGTCTCTAAAAAAAGGTTGAATTACTAATGCAAAATAATATCTCAGAAATTCAACCTGCCTTTTCTCCCTTTTTGCGCACCTCTTATGAGGGATGGACCACCTGGCTACGTAGATCTTTTCGGAGACGAGCATTGAGAGACCTGACTGGTATTTTGGGAACCGGACTGGGGGTTCTAAATGGCATTGATTCGGAGGTGTTATTGAACAAATTGGCTACTACAACCTTCGATCTGACAAAAATGCAACAGCTTTTACAATCTTCCCTTTTGGCTTTGGGAACACATCAGTGGCTACTGTCCAATGTGTTACCAAAATGGGAAAAAATAAACATAAAAGATCATGAACTGATTCTAGACACACTCGGTATGGCCCAAAGTAATATTTCTTTGGCTCTCAGTTGCATTCAAGCTCAATTGTGGATGCAGTCAGTGGCCGCATCTATTATAAGAGAAGGAGAAGAAGGCATTTTTCCTGCAGAAATCAGTAAAATAGTTTGGGATAGTGCTAACAATTTTGAAAGGAACCTCCAATCATGGTGGAAGTTAGTAAATTCTACCTATGATCCTGTTAGTAACACTGCTACAGCTTATGTGTTAACTATTCACAATGCTTCAGTATCTATGATTTATCCTGTTTTTGCATTAGGCTTGAATCACAATGGGACTATACTCTATCCTTTCGAGCATAGAGCATGGGCCCAAAAGGTGAATGATAAATGGCAAACAATAGACCTGGAATCCTGCATTGTGTGGGAACAACTAGGAATTATCTGTGAAAGTAACACCATCAGAACACGAGACTTTTGTTTAGACACTGACTAAAAGGTTTGCCATTTTGAAATTCGTCCTGAAATTAACCCTGAAACTGTAATAATTTACATTGGCAAGGGTTGTGTATGCTTAAGAACTGTTTGTAGTAATATCACAGTAGGAAATGTAATAGCTTATACCAATAATCATACGAATTTTTGTGTTTGTAATTTTACTGAAATCATGGGGTGTGACTTCTCTTAGCTCCAGTCACTTCCCACCAAATTCTGAAATCGAACTTCACATTGATTCATGAGCTAATGCCTGTATCTATTGGAATGAACATAACTCATACAAAAGAATTGCTGCAGCATCGAGATTATATTCAAATATTAGAAGAGATCAAGAAAAATGGACAAAAAACTCTAATAACAGTTCACCATAATGTAGACAAATTACAAAAGGTCATGAAGAGAGTGAAAAGGGATGGAGAACATAATTGGTGGGACACACTTTTTGGGTGGTCACCTACTGCCACAGGCATTCTGAACAAGCTGTGTCACCCAATCGTCGTTCTCCTGATCCTTTCCCTAATCAGTATCATCCTGTCTGTAATTTTATACATAATTGGCGAATGATCAAGCAAATGAAACTTTTGTCATCCACATTTAATACATGCAAGCCCTTGAGTGTTATATCCAGTATTGACATACCAAAATCTTTTGATATTGAGCAAGCGGCATGGCAAAAGGTTATGTGAAAATTTCCTTCCTTTCTTGTTTCCCTTCCTTCCCTTCTCCCCCCTTCCCCCTCCCTTAGTGTTACCACCATGTGGTCCCAAAGACAACTCATCCAGAAGATACCTCATCACAAAGAAGGACAACTCACCCAGAAGACGACTCATCATGAAGAAGACAACTGGTCCTGAAGATAAATGTTGAGCCACTGGGTGGTGTAAGGGTCGATCCAAGAATCGAGTTCTGTCTCAACATTTCTCATCAGAAACTACAAGTGCAGGACTTATGCAGAGAATGCTTTGTACTTACCTGAAGCTGGTACGGAGCGAATGCTTTGTGCCTGCCTAAGGTAGTACGGAGCGAATGTTTTGTGCCTACCCAAAGCTGATACGGAGCGAATGCTTTGTACCTGCCTAAGGTGGCACAGAACAAAGACTTTGCACCTGCCTGAGTTGATACAGAACAAAGGCCTTGTGCCTGCCAAAGCGGGTATGTGACGAAGGCTTTGCACCCGTTGCCCTGACACCCATTGTGAAAAACCTGCCGACCATGCCTCGGACACTCCTCCCTTGGCCCTGTCAAGTGGAGTTTGGCAAATCTCCACAAGAATTAAGGGGGAGCAAAGACGGGTGGCAAGGAGGGACCAGGTGTATGGACTAGCATAAAAGACAGCTCTGGAGTGGCTGAACTCCGAAGATCTTCCCCACCGAAAGATCACATCGATCTTTGCAGAGGCCAAGGAACGCCGACTGGACGGGACCCCAGGGACGCCAGACGTCTGCGGACCCATGGTGGTAGCTATAGCCCCCTTTCCTTCCCTTTCCTCCCCATCTTTTCCCAATTTTCTCTCTTTCTCTCTCTATCGCAGGCCGCTTTACAGGCCAAATTAATAAAGTTCCCCCTTGGATTGAAATTTAACCCCCTTGACTTGTTGGATTTTGAGTTTTCTTTTCTTTTTGCACTCTGAGATCGTAGCTGGTATGAACCATCACATGTCTGCTTAGGAGTGGACCGTGACACTAGGGAAGAAGAGGGTGGATCAAGTCAATTCGCTGAGCTCAAAGCCATTCAGTTAGCCCTGGACATTGCTGAAAGAGAAAAATGGCCAAAGCTCTACCTCTATACTGATTCATGAATAGTAGCCAATACTCTATGGAGTTGGCTGGAAAAGTGGAAGAAGGCTAGTTGGCAGCGTAGGAAAAAAACCAATTTGGGCAGCTGAAGAGTGGAAAGACATCGCTAGCCGGGCAGAAAGACTACCTGTGAAAGTCCGCCATGTAGATGCGCATGTCCCAAAGAGTTGAGCTAATGAGGAACACCGAAACAACGAACAGGTAAATCAAGCTGCAAAGATAAAGGTGTCCCAAGTAGACTTAAATTGGCAGCATAAGAGAGATTTATTCCTAGCTCGATGGGTCCATGATGCCTCAAGCCATCAAGGCAGAGATGCCGCCTATATGTGGGCACGAGACCGAGGAGTAGATCTAACCATAGACTGCATCTCTCAAGTTATCCATGACTGTGAAACGTGTGTTACCATCAAGCAAGTCAAGCGGGTGAAACCCCTGTGGTATGGTGGAAGGTGGTCTAAATACAAGTATGGTGAGGCCTGGCAGATTGATTACATCACACTGCCTCAAACCCGCCATGGCAAGCACTATGTGCTCACAATGGTAGAAGCCACCACTGGGTGGCTGGAAACCTACCCTGTGCCTCATGCCACTGCTCGTAACACCATCCTGGGCCTTGAAAACCAAGTCCTGTGGAGGCATGGTACTCCTGAGAGAATTGAGTCAGATAACGGAACTCATTTTAAAAATGGCCTCATAAACAACTGGGCTAGAGACCATGGCATTGAGTGGGTGTACCACATTCCTTATCATGGACCAGCTGCTGGCAAAGTAGAACGATATAATGAACTGTTAAAAACCATCCTAAAACCACTCGGTGGGGGAACTTACAAAAATTGGGAGCAACATTTAGCAGAAGCCACCTGGTTCGTCAATACCCGAAGCTCCATCAACCGAGCAAGTCCTGCCCTATCTGAGCTTCTACATACAGTAGATGAAGTCCCAGCAGTACATGCCAAAGCCTTGTTAAGGAAAACTGTCTGGATTAATTCTGCCTCACATAAAGACAAACCCATCCGTGGGGTTGTCTTTGCTCAGGGACCAGGGTATACTTGGTAAATAATGCAAGAAGATGGAGAAACACGATGTGTCCCTCAGGGAAATTTAATTTTGGGTGGGGGCCACATGTAAGGTTGGCAACATATCACCGTTTGCTAAATAACATTATTTGTACATAGTTATGTGTACATATGTATATGTGTATGTATGTATGTATGTATGTATGTATGTATGTATATATGTATATATGTATATATGTATATATGTATATGTATATATGTATATATATAAGTGTGTATTTAAAGTTAGAAGATGTTAGGGTGGGCTTTAAGCCAACGCTATGGAATAAGGGGTGGAATGTCTTGGAGTGATGTTATGATAATCCTTTATTCCCTATGGTTGGCTTATATGCTAAAAAAAATGTGGTCCTGTCACTTTAACTACGTTCAGCCACAGAGAGAAACGCGGGTTGTTTTAAAAACTTTTCCCCATGGCTGGCTGCAGGGGGAGCGAGAACGAGGAAGGGAGGATTCTTTTTTGCTCGGCAGAGACTGTGCACTGGGACGGCTGTTTGGAGTGGGCTCTGTTCCAGTTTTCTTTTTCTTTCTTCTTTTTTTCATTTTTTCTTCGTTTGGACCCCTTTTCTTCTATCTGCTTTGTCGCCCGAAGACCCAAGGGAGACAGAGGACAGCGGAGCTCTCGGGGAGCTCCGCCCAGCCCCCAAGGGGGCCGAGGAGGGGAAAAGCTGCGTAGGAGGAAAAAGGACTTGTTTTTAATCAGGTTTAGGTTTAATAACTCTTTTCCCCCTTGGTTTTCCCCTTCCCCTGTGCCTTGCAGGGCACTCTGCGTGGTTTTAATAAATAGTTTTTTTCTTACCTTCCATCTAAGAAATTCTGTTGTGGGTGGGGGAGGGGGTGTCGGGGCCCTTCGCTCTCGGAGGAAAGAGAGTTTTATCATTAATCCAAGACAATATTTGGCGCCCAACTTAGGGGCCCTTGATTACGTGTTTTACACCTTTTGTGGGGCTAGAGAAAGTGAAGAAAAAAAACCCTAATAATTACATTCTGGTTTTAAACGCTTTGTATTGAATTAGAGCCATCAGTAGTCACTATGTTGTTTGATGGGAGGTTGTTTGATGTAATACTGTCTGTTTGGCACATAGGTTTGTTTCCCTACCAACAGGGAGGGGCAATCTTGTCCCTAATGTATAATTTCCACCAATCAGGGACACGACTCCGGCTTGTTATAGTAATGTGTGTGATACTGACGATCTGTAAGAAGGTATGGGACACAGTTAAAGATGTACATGCTCTGTTGCTTTCCTCCTCTAGTTTTAGTAACCTGTTTTGGAGTTTTGTTAGTAATATTACCCAGCCTGCTAGAGAAGTAGAGGGTGAAGCTTCCTGGCTCCTCACCCATCTCTTTCCCTTTAAATCTGGTATATCACCTTTTGAGAATATTCAGTTTCCCCTGGATGTTAAAGAGACCATTAACTTGGTAGTACAGGTGCTTTAGCTGGTAGGTTCCATGTATATGATGTTCAGCTTTACCAGAATGAGGGCTGAGAAGTCCAGAGGGGCTGAGCAGGAGCAGGCACCTAATCCAGATGTGAGGAAATTTGAATGGTGTGGAGTACGGGAGGACATAGGTAAAACTTTAAAGAAATTCTCTGACCCAATAGATTGGGAATTTCCCCCTGGACAAATCCCGAGACCAGCTGAGGCGGGGAAGTATCTGAAAGAGAAGTGCAGAGACAACTGCAGTGCAATATGTTGGGCCCTGGCATATGCTTATCGTACACTGTCGGATATTATAGAACAGGAAGTAAGGGAGCCTAAGCCAGTGGCAGTTGCTCCTATTACAAGGAGCAGGAAAGCCCAAGTCAAGACTGATCGCCCAGATGACAGTGGGGAGGGACCCTCAAGGTCAGCAACTGAGTCAGAGATCATTGTTGAATCCATGAATGTGAGAGACCTTCACAGCCTAAGACAAGATTATGTCCAACGAGATGATGAATCTGTGATTAGTTGGTTAGTCCGTCTTTGGGATGTCGCAGGCGATGTTACACTTCTAGATCCTACTGAGGCAAGGCATTTAGGGACTGTGTCACGTGACCCAGATATCAACCAAACTATACGAGATGGGCCTGACTGCTGCAGCCTGTGGAGACAAGCTATCGGAGCTGCGAGGGGAAGATACCTACATCTCGATGACCTCTATTCGCAACAGACCCAGTGGAGAACCATAGAACAAGGGATTCAACGCTTGAGAGAAATGGTGGTGGTAGAAATTGTCTTCTCAGGGGACATAGCAAACGCAGATCCGATTATGGACCCAGATAGAATAGAATGTACACCTGTGATGTGGCGGAAACTCCTAAAGCTTGGGCCATCAGAGTATGCTTCTGCTTTAGCAATTATGAAGCGAGATGACGGGCATGAAACCGTGTGTGATATGACAAGAAAGCTCCGAGCATATGCAGATGTCGTGCATAGCGCAATGAATGCAAGAATCTCAGCGGTGGAAACAAACCTGCAGAAACTAGGAAATAAGACAGAGGAGAATCATGAGAAACTCAGTAAAGAGATTAAAGACAGCCTTTTCCAAATTTCAGCAGTACAGATCACAGGTTCTGTTACCCTTCGCAGACGCTCCTCAGCTATGAGAACTGGATATATCCCTCGACGTGAGTTGTGGTATTTCCTGTGTGACAGTGGAGAAAACATGAACAGGTGGGATGGACAACCCACTACTGTCCCGGCACGATGAGTGCGTGAATTGAAGGAGGGCAAGACTCAGAGAGGGAACTCCACCAGAAGGGAAGTAGCTCCAGTCAACATGTCTGATCCCCTTAAAGGAACCTCTAACACGAATGCCCACCATGGTTAGAGGGGCCCTGCCTCTAGCCAGGTAGAGGCCAGGGAAAACCGAATTTTTTGGACAGTGTGGATTCGGTGGCCTGGCACATCAGAGCCACAAGAATACGAGGCTTTAGTTGACACTGGTGCACAATGCACGATAATCCCATCACGACATGTGGGGACAGAACCTGTTTCTATTTCTGGCGTTACAGGAGGATCACAAGACTTGACCCTGGTAAAAGCTGAGGTGAGCTTGACTGGAAGAGAGTGGAAAGAACATTCCATTGTGACTGGCCCAGAGACCCCATATATTTTGGGTATAGACTTCCTCCGAAATGCATATTTCAAAGACCCAAAGCGACTCAAGTGGGCATTTGGGATAGCTGCTGTAGAGACAGAGGGCATTAAGCAATTGAACACCCTGCCTGGACTGTCAGAGAACCCATCTGCAGGAGCACTCCTGAAAGGGGAAGAGCAACAAGTACCGATTGCAACCTTGATTGCACTCCGCCGACAGTACCGGACAACTCGTGATGCCGTGATTCCCATTCACAAACTAATCCGTGAGCTGGAGACCCAAGGGGTGGTCAACAGGACACATTCAGCCTTTAACAGTGCCATCTGGCCTGTGTGAAAATCTGAAGAATGGAGATTGACTGTGGACTATCGTGCCTTGAATGAAGTGACTCCACCTCTGAGTGCTGCCGTGCCAGACATGCTGGAGCTCCAGTATGAGCTAGAGTCCAAAGCAGCAAAGTGGTATGCCACTATTGACATTGCAAATGCATTTTTCTCCATTCCTCTGGCTGCAGAATGCAGACCTCAGTTTGCTTTCACCTGGAGGGGCGTGCAGTACACGTAGAACCAACTGCCCCAGGGGTGGAAACAAAGACCCACCATTTGTCATGGACTGATCCAGGCTGCATTGGAAAAGGGTGGGGCTCCAGAACATTTGCAATACATTGACAACATCATTGTGGGGGGGACACAGCAGAAGAAGTATTTGAGAAAGGAAAGGAAATCATCCAGATTCTCCTGGAAGCCGGTTTCGCCATAAAGAAGAGCAAAGTCAAGGGGCCTTCCAAAGAGATCCAGTTCCTAGGAGAGAAGTGGCAAGATGGACGGTATCAGATTCCTACTGAGGTTATCAACAAAATCACCGCAATGTCTCTACCAACCAACAAGAAAGAGACGCAAGCTTTCCTGGGAGCTATAGGCTTTTGGAGAATGCACATTCCTGAGTATAGCCAAATTGTGAGCCCTCTCTACCTGGTTACCCGTAAGAAAAATGATTTCCACTGGGGCCCTGAACAACAGCGAGCTTTAACCCAGATCAAGCATGAGATTGCTCATGCAGTAGCCCTTGGCCCAGTCAGGACAGGGCCAGAAGTAAAGAATGTGCTTTACTCTGTAGCTGGGAGCCATGGTTTGTCTTGGAGCCTTTTGCAGAAGGTGCCTGGTGAGACTCAGGGTCGTCCATTGGGATTCTGGAGCCGAAGTTACAGAGGGTCTGAAGCCAACTACACCCCAACAGAGAAAGAAATCTTGGCAGCATACCAAGGAGTCCAAGCTGCCTCAGAGGTAACTGGCACAGAAGCACAACTCCTCCTGGCACCTCGACTACCGGTGCTGGGGTGGATGTTTAAAGCAGAGGTTCCCTCTACTCACCATGCCACCAATGGCACATGGAGCAAATGGATTGCCCTTATCACACAGCGTGCCCATATGGGAAATCTGAATTGCCCTGGGATTTTGGAAATAATTACAAATTGGCCTGAAAGTGAAGATTTTAGTCTGATTGAGGAAGAGGAGCTGGAACAGGTGACTCATGCAGAGGAAGCTCCACCATACAACCAACTGCCAGCAGACGAAAAACGCAACACTCTTTTCACTCATGGTTCCGGTCGTCTTGTAGGGACAAAACGAAAATGGAAAGCAGCTGTGTGGAGCCCCACACGATGGGTTGCAGAAGCTAGGGAAGAAGAGGTTGGATCGAGTCAATTCGCTGAGCTCAAAGCTGTTCAGTTAGCTCTGGACATGGCTGAAAGAGAGAAGTGGCCAAAGCTCTACCTCTATACTGATTCATGGATGGTAGCCAATGCTCTATGGGGTTGGCTGGAAAAGTGGAAGAAGGCTGGTTGGCAGCATAGGAGAAAACCGATTTGGGCAGCTGAAGAGTGGAAAGACATCGCTAGCCAGGCAGAGAAACTACCTGTGAAAGTCTGACATGTAGATGCCCATGTCCCCAAGAGCCGAGCCAATGAGGACCACCGAAACAATGAACAGGTAGATCAGGCTGCACAGATAAAGGTGTCCCAGGTAGACTTGGATAGGCAGCATAAAGGAGGTTTATTCCTAGCTCGATGGGCCCATGATGCCTCAAGCCATCAGGGCAGAGATGCCGCCTATAAGTGGGCACGAGACCGAGGGATGGATCTAACCATGGACTGCATTTCTCAAGTTATCCATGACTGTGAAACGTGTGCTGCCATCAAGCAAGCCAAGCAGGTGAAACCCCTGGTCCCTGAGCAAAGACAACCCCACGGATGGGTTTGTCTTTATGTGAGGCAGAATCAATCCAGACAGTTTTCCCTACTAAGCCTCTGGCATGTACTGCTGGAACGTTGTCTCCATCCACTGAATGTTGAAGCTCAGATTGGGCAGGACCTGCTTGGTTGATGGAGCCTCGGGTATTGACTAACCAGGTGGCCTCTGCTAAATGTCGCTCCCAATTCTTATAAGTTCCCCCACCCAATGCCTTTAGAGTGGTTTTTAACAGTCCATTATACCGTTCCACTTTGCCAGCGGCTGGTGCATGATAAGGAATGTGGTACACCCACTCAATGCCATGGTCTCTAGCCCAGTTGTTTATGAGGCTATTTTTAAAATGAGTTCCGTTATCTGACTCAATTCTCTCAGGAGTACCATGCCTCCACAAGACTTGGTTTTCAAGGCCCAGGATGGTGTTACGGGCAGTGGCGTGAGGCACGGGGTAGGTTTCCAGCCACCCAGTGGTGGCTTCTACCATTGTGAGCACATAGCGCTTGCCATGGCGGGTTTGAGGCAGTGTGATGTAATCAATCTGCCAGGCCTCTCCATACTTATATTTAGACCACCTTCCACCATACCACAGGGGTTTCACCTACTTTGCTTGATGGCGGCACACGTTTCACAGTCATGGATAACTTGAGAGATGCAGTCCAGGGTTAGATCCACCGCTCGGTCTCGTGCCCACTTATAGGTGGCATCTCTGCCCTGATGGCCTGAGGCATCATGGGCCCATCGAGCTAGGAATAAATCTCCTTTATGCTGCCAATTTAAGTCTACTTGGGACACCTTTATCTTTGCAGCTTGATTTACCTGTTCGTTGTTTCGGTGTTCCTCATTAGCTCGACTCTTGGGGACATGGGCATCTACATGGCGGACCTTCACAGGTAGTCTTTCTGCCCGGCTAGCGATGTCTTTCCACTCTTCAGCTGCCCAAATTGGTTTTCCCCTACGCTGCCAACCAGCCTTCTTCCACTTTTCCAGCCAACCCCACAGAGCATTGGCTACCATCCATTAATCAGTATGAAGGTAGAGCTTTGGCCATTTCTCTCTTTCAGCCATGTCCAGGGCTAACTGAACAGCTTTGAGCTCAGCGAATTGACTCGATCCACCCTCTTCTTCCCTAGCTTCTGCAACCCATCGTGTGGGGCTCCACACAGCTGCTTTCCATTTTCATTTTGTCCCTACAAGACGACAGGAACCATCAGTGAAAAGAGCGTAGCGTGTTTCGTCTGCTGGCAGTTGGTTGTATGGTGGAGCTTCCTCTGCATGAGTCACCTGTTCCAGCTCCTCTTCCTCAATCAGACTAAAATTTTCACCTTCAGGCCAATTTGTAATTATTTCCAAAATCCCAGGGCAATTCAGATTTCCCATATGGGCACGCTGTGTGATAAGGGCAATCCATTTGCTCCATGTGCCATTGGTGGCATGATGAGTAGAGGGAACCTCTGCTTTAAACATCCACCCCAGCACCGGTAGTCGAGGTGCCAGGAGGAGTTGTGCTTCTGTGCCAATTACCTCTGAGGCAGCTTGGACTCCTTCGTATGCTGCTAGGATTTATTTCTCTGTTGGGGTGTAGTTGGCTTCAGACCCTCTGTAACTTCGGCTCCAAAATCCCAGTGGTCGGCCTCGAGTCTCACCAGGCACCTTCTGCCAAAGGCTCCAGGACAGGCCATGGCTCCCAGCTGCAGAGTAAAGCACATTCTTTACTTCTGGCCCTGTCCTGACTGGGCCAAGGGCTACTGCATGAGCAATCTTCTGCTTGATCTGGGTGAAAGCTTGCTGCTGTTCAGGGCCGCAGTGGAAATCATTTTTCTTACGGGTAACCAGGTAGAGAGGACTCACAATCTGGCTGTACTAAGGGATGTGCATTCTCCAAAAGCCTATAGCTCCCAGGAAAGCTTGCGTCTCCTTCTTGTTGGTTGGGGGGGATATTGTGATGATTTTATTGATAACCTCAGTAGGAATCTGACGCTGTCCATCTTGCCACTTCACTCCTAGGAACTGGATCTCTTTGGCAGGCCCCTTGACTTTGCTCTTTTTTATAGCGAAACCGGCTTCCAGGAGAATCTGGATGATTTCCTTTCCTTTCTCAAATACTTCTTCTGCTGTGTCCCCCCCCACAATGATGTTGTCAATGTATTGCAAATGTTCTGGAGCCCCACCCTTTTCCAATGCAGCCTGGATCAGTCCATGACAAATGGTGGGACTGTGTTTCCACCCCTGGGGCAATCGGTTCCACGTGTACTGCACGCCCCTCCAGGTGAAAGCAAACTGAGGTCTGCACTCTGTTGCCAGAGGAATGGAGAAAAATGCATTTGCAATGTCAATAGTGGCATACCACTTTGCTGCCTTGGACTCTAGCTCATACTGGAGCTCCAGCATGTCTGGCACAGCAGCACTCAAAGGTGGAGTCACCTCATTCAAGGCACGATAGTCCACAGTCAATCTCCATTCTCCTTCAGATTTTCGCACAGGCCAGATGGGGCTGTTAAAGGATGAATGGGTCCTGCTGACCACCCCTTGGGTCTCCAGCTCACGGATTAGTTTGTGAATGGGAATCACGGCATCACGAGTTGTCCGGTACTGTCGGCGGTGCACAACTGAGGTTGCAATCGGTACTTGTTGCTCTTCCCCTTTCAGGAGTGCTCCTGCAGATGGGTTCTCTGACAGTCCAGGCAAGGTGTTCAATTGTTTTATGCCCTCTGTCTCTACAGCAGCTATCCCAAATGCCCACTTGAGTCGCTTTGGGTCTTTGAAATATCCATTTCGGAGGAAGTCTATACCCAAAATACATGGAGCCTCTGGGCCAGTCACAATGGAATGTTCTTTCCACTCTCTTCCAGTCAGGCTCACCTCAGCTTTCACCAGGGTCAAGTCTTGTGATCCTCCTGTAACGCCAGAAATAGAAACAGGTTCTGTCCCCACATGTCGTGATGGGATTATCGTGCATTGTGCACCAGTGTCAACTAAAGCCTCGTATTCTTGTGGCTCTGATGTGCCAGGCCACCGAATCCACACTGTCCAAAAAATTCGGTTTTCCCTGGCCTCTACCTGGCTAGAGGCAGGGCCCCTCTAACCATGGTGGGCATTCGTGTTAGAGGTTCCTTCAAGGGAATCAGACATATTGAGTAGAGCTACTTCTCTTCTGGTGGAGTTCCTTCTCTGAGTCTTGCCCTCCTTCAATTCATGCACTCGTCGTGCCAGGACAGTAGTGGGTTGTCCATCCCACCTGTTCATGTTTTCTCCACTGTCACACAGGAAATACCACAACTCATGTCGAGGGATATATCCAGTTCTCATAGCTGAGGAGCGTCTGCGTGGGGTAGCAGAACCTCTGGTCTGTACTGCTGAGATTTGGAGAAGGCTGTCTTTAATCTCTTTACTGAGTTTCTCATGATTTCTCTCTATCTTATTTTCTAGTTTCTGCCGATTTGTTTCCACAGCTGAGATTCTTGCATTCATTGCGCTATGCACGACATCTGCATACGCTCGGAGTTTCCTTGTCATATCACGCACAGTCTCATGCCCGTCATCTTGCTTCATAATTGCTAAAGCAGAAGCATACCCTGCTGGCCCAAGCTTTAGGAGTTTCCGCCACATCACAGGTGTACATTCTATTTTATCTGGGTCCATAATCGGATCTGGGTTTGCTATGTCCTCTGAGAAGACAATTTCTGCCACCGCCATTTCTCTCAAGCGTTGAATCCCTTGTTCTATGGTTCTCCACTGGGTTTGTTGCGAATAGAGATCGTTGGGATGTAGGTATCTTTCCCTCGCAGCTCTGATAGCTCGTCTCCAGAGGCTGCTGCAGTCAGGCCCATCTCGTATAGTTTGGTTGATATCTGGGTCACGTGACACAGTCCCTAAATGCCTTGCCTCAGTAGGATCTAGAAGTGTAACATCGCCTGCGACATCCCAAAGACGGACTAACCAACTAATCACAGATTCATCATCTCGTTGGACATAATCTTTTCTTAGGCTGTGAAGGTCTCTCACATTCATGGATTCAACAATGACCTCTGACTCAGTTGCTGACCTTGAGGGTCCCTCCCCACTGTCATCTGGGCGATCAGTCTTGACTTGGGCTTTCCTGCTCCTTGTAATAGGAGCAACTGCCACTGGCTTAGGCTCCCTTACTTCCTGTTCTATAATATCCGACAGTGTACGATAAGCATATGCCAGGGCCCAACATATTGCACTGCAGTTGTCACTGCACTTCTCTTTCAGATACTTCCCCACCTCAGCTGGTCTCGGGATTTGTCCAGGGGGAAATTCCCAGTCTATTGGGTCAGAGAATTTCTTTAAAGTTTTACCTATGTCCTCCCATACTCCACACCATTCAAATTTCCTCACTTCTGGATTAGGTGCCTGCTCCTGCTCAGCCCCTCTGGACTTCTCAGCCCTCATTCTGGTAAAACTGAACATCATATACATGGAACCTACCAGGTAAAGCACCTGTACTTACCAAGTTAATGGTCTCTTTAACATCCAGGGGAAACTGAATATTCTCAAAAGGTGATATACCAGATTTAAAGGGAAAGAGATGGGTGAGGAGCCAGGTGTCTTACATGGGAGAGAGGAGATTTATGTGCTTTTGCAGTTTGACAGGCTTTAAGACAGCTAGTTCCCCAAGACTTAGTCCCGTTCGCAAGATTCTTTGATATCTGGCCGATTTGTCTAAAAATACCATTTATTTGACACAGAACATAACAAACATACAAACATAGAACAGATTGACACACATAGACACACAATGAATACATAATTGCAACACTATGGTAGCTAAAAATGCAATTATGGGGTAAAACCTTGCTTGAACTATAAAAATAGTTAAAAACGCAAGAAATGCTTACTTGAACGATAATGCAAGTTAAGAAATGCTTGCTTGAGCTAGCTGAAATGCAAGTTAAGAAAGGTACCTATAAGTTAGCCGGAATAATACAATTTAGGAAACTCAATGATCTCACCAAATCCAGGTTTTGGAGCTGGGGATACATCAGCGTCCTCACTCAATCCCTCGGGAAGTAACCGCAAAGCCTGCGTCCAAGCTTAGGGGAGAGACTTTTCTCCACGCTCCGATATCCATGTCGAAAAGCTTCTGATTTTACTGAGTTTTTCGTGGTGTTTTATAGGGAAAAGAGTGTGTATTTGCGGTCACCTGAAAATTATTCACATTCTCTCAGTGTCTCGCTCTGAGTTCCAGACGCCAGCACTGATAGTCAGGATTAAGCCATTGACTTAATCTGAGCCATCGATCTCGGCTAGCAATCAGGGAGAGAGAGAAGGGGGGGGGGGGGTGTCTGTCCTGCCACACCAGGAAGCTTCACCCTCTACTTCTCTAACAGGGTGGGTAATATTACTAACAAAACTCCAAAACAGGTTACTAAAACTAGAGGAGGAAAGCAACAGAGCATGTACATCTTTAACTGTGTCCCATACCTTCTTACAGATCGTCAGTATCACACACATTACTATAACGAGCCGGAGTCGTGTCCCTGATTGGTGGAAATTATACATTAGGGACAAGATTGCCCCTCCCTGTTGGTAGGGAAACAAACCTATGTGCCAAACAGACAGTATTACATCAAACAACCTCCCATCAAACAGCATAGTGACTACTGATGGTTCTAATTCAATACCAAGCGTTTAAAACCAGAATGCAATTATTAGGGTTTTTTCTTCACTTTCTCAATCCCCACAAAAGGTGTAGAACAAGTAATCAAGGCCCCACGTTGGGTGCCAAATCCTGTCCCGGGTTAATGATAAGACTCTCTCTCCTCCGAGAGCGAAGGGCCCCGACACCCCCTTCCCCACCCACAACAGAACCTCTTAAATGGAAGTGAAGAAAAAACTATTTATTTGACAAAACCACGCAGAGTGCCCTGCAAGGCACAGGGGAAGGGGAAAACCAAGGTGAAAAGGAGTTATTCAACCTGATTAAAAAGTCCTTTTCTCAGACGCAGCCCCTCTCCTCCTCGCTCCCCCCGGGGGCCGGGTGGAGCTCCCTGGAGAGCTCTGCTGTCCTCTGGCCCTCCTGGGTCTCCGGGTGGCAAAGTAGATCGAAGAGAAGGGGTCTAAATGAGGAAAAATAAAAAAATGGAAAAAAAACGGGAACAGAGCTCACTCCGACCCCCGTCCAGCACGCAGTCTCTGCCGGGCGACGAATCCTCCCCCGGAGCGAGGCTTGGGGAAAATGTTTTCAAAACAACCCGCATTTCTCTCTTCGGGTGGGTGTAGTTAAAGAGACAGGACCACACATTTTTACACATTTTTCTTTCTTGGGCATATAAGCCAACGATAGGGGATAAAGGATTATCATAACATCAATCCAAGACACTTCTTTTTTTCATTTTTTCTTCGTTTGGACCCCTTTTCTTCTATCTGCTTTGTCGCCCGAAGACCCAAGGGAGACAGAGGACAGCGGAGCTCTCGGGGAGCTCCGCCCAGCCCCCAAGGGGGCCGAGGAGGGGAAAAGCTGCGTAGGAGGAAAAAGGACTTGTTTTTAATCAGGTTTAGGTTTAATAACTCTTTTCCCCCTTGGTTTTCCCCTTCCCCTGTGCCTTGCAGGGCACTCTGCGTGGTTTTAATAAATAGTTTTTTTCTTACCTTCCATCTAAGAAATTCTGTTGTGGGTGGGGGAGGGGGTGTCGGGGCCCTTCGCTCTCGGAGGAAAGAGAGTTTTATCATTAATCCAGGACAGAAAGGCTTCTGCCAATCCTCGAGAGCCCCAATGACTCCCTTCATGGAGTTGTTTTAATATTTGTAAGGCCAGAGCTTTTGGTATCCACTGTTTACCATTCCTTGTAAACCAATTATCCCCTCTTTCCTCTGCCCCACTATTTTTAATTATCTCAAGCTCCTCTGGTGGAAAAGACAGTTTCTCTGGCAGCGATGGGGCTACTGGGAGCAAGGGGAGGATCTTAGAGATTTCTGGCAACAGTGCAGCTTTTCGAGCCTCTTCATCAGCTAGTCGATTACCTGTTGCTTCCTCTGAGCTCCCTGCCTGGTGTCATCTAATGTGTATTATTGCCACCCCTTTTGGTAAATTCACTACCTCCAATAGAGGAGAAATTAAGCTTTCATGAGCTGATATTTCCCCCCTGCAGGTTAGTAAACCTCTTTCTTCCCATAATTTCCCAAATGCATGTATCACCCCATATGCATACTTAGAATCAGTAAAAATCTTCACTATCTTGTCCCAATATAATTCACAGGCTCTTACAAGTGCATACAGCTCTGCTGTTTGAGCTGACCATGTGGGCGGCAACCTCCCCCCTTCCTTTAATTCCCTTCCATTAACGATAGTGTATCTTGTAACTCGCTTCCCTTCTAATTACCCTTAATGACCCATCAATAAGCACATTTTCTCCCTCAGGCTGGGGCGTGTCTCGTAAATCTTCCCTAGCCCAGTGTTATAAATGAAATCATGGAGTTGGCTTTCGTAAAGGGTTATGAGGTATTTGTTATGGTTATTTGTTAATGGTTGTGTATATGTTATGGCGACCTCTATAGATTTGTTGGGGCTAACTGATAAATGTTATGACTACCTCTATAGGTTTGTTATGTCTAATTGTTAATTTGTTGTGGCTAACTTAAATGTTATGGTTAAGAAAGGGGAGAGCTGGGCAAAGCAGCTAACCTATCAGAAGATGAGGACTGAAGACAACGAGCCAATCGGAGCACCAGAAGGAGGCGGGGTTAGGGGGTTATAAAAACTGTATCCCCCTAGCCAGAAGGTGCCTCTGGCTTCCTCCCATCGGAGGCTAAGCACCCAGCGCTGCACTTCGCTTTATGTAATGGCAGACAGCCATTCTAAGCCTCTTATCGTTGTTTGTACTATGAAAATGAGTGAATAAATTCTTTCAAAATTTAAGTAGTGAGAGGACCTTTCTCACACCCAGGTTTGGAGATTTATCACTTGAATGCAGTCATTGGTTTCTTCCCGGCCCCCCTCTTCAGGGCCATTGAGACAGGAGGCCGGGTTAAACCCTTCCCTACTTCTCAATTCTAAATCCTCCTGTTCCATTAAACAGGATTCATACTGTAATAACAGAGCGCTGGTCATCCACCTAGAGGCTCTTTCAGTTAACAAGCCTTTAACTTGATGCGAAACTTTAACAATCAGATATCCACCTATTGTCAGCTTTTGGGCCTCAGTTACTATGAAAGCCATGGCTGCACAATTCTGAAGACAATGAGGCCAGCCTCTGGCCACTGGGTCTAACAGCTTAGAAAAATAAGCAACAGGCCACTGTGTTCTCCTGTGTTCTTGCACCAAAATTCCTTTAGCATGGCCTTGTTTAACATCCACATATAACTCAGATTCCTTTTCTGAGTCTGGAAGAGCTAAGACTGGGGCATAAATCAATTTGTCTTTAAATTTTCTAAAGCTTTGCTTTCCTTCTGGTGTTCATACCACAACATTAGGACTGCTTTGGGTTAAAAAGCAATATAAAGGTCTGGCTACAACAGAAAAATCCTCAATCCATGCTCTGCAGTACCCCACCAACCCTAAAAACTGCCGTAACTCTTTTTTAGTCTGGGATAACGGTACTTGTAAAATTCCTTGTATCCTTTCTGGATCAATACACCGTAAACCTCCAGTCAAAATGTGTCCCAAATATTTAACCTTTTTCTCTACTAACTGTGCTTTCTTTTCGGACATTCTAAGCCCCTTTTTAGCAAGAAAATTAAGCAGCCTCACAGTAGCCTCTTCAACCGCCTTTTCCTGCTCCCCTGATAAACGCAAATCATCCACATACTGCAACAATCTAACTCCTGGGGGTGGAGTAAACTCTCTTAACATTTTCTGCAAGGCTTGCCCAAACAAAACCGATGACTCTGTATATCCCTGCCCTGTGGGAGGACTTTCCATGTCAATTGTTGTATTACCATTTTCCCTCTTTCCTCCTGTTTCCACTCAAAGGCAAAATACTGTTTACTGTCCTCTGTTGTGGAAAGCTGGCTTCTAGAGAAGGGACACACCGATGTAGATAGATTGCTACTTAACAAGCCGCTTCTTAACAATAGCCATATTCAGCCAACTATTAATTAGATACCTTCGTCCAATCAGCGATCTAAGGTCACCACGACTTTCTGCAACATAGAAGTCGTGGGGGCTGTCTAGAATGCATTAATTGGTAACAAATATGTAGAAATCAGGCACTATAGGTAAACATAGATACATGTTAAGGCAAGTAGCCAAACTTAGGGCGTGGAAGTATATAACCAATAGTATTGTATGATTACAGAATATGCATGAGTTAGTTAACTACACTATAAAACTGTATGCTGTAAATCAATAAACTGAAGCTTGTGGTAAATTCATATTGGATTGTCAAGCCTCCGTTTCTCAGCATAATGGTGACCCCGACGTCCAAGGGTCTCGCACCCCTTTTGGCTGGATCCATCTGAGAGCGATGTAACCACGGCTGAGAAGGCATCTGGCTCCGATCACCCCGGAAGGGTCAAAGCAGTGGGGCGCACGCACAGGACGACCGTTATCAGAATGGGATCTGGACACTGCCGGACTTGTGAGGTGAAAATCTCGCACCAGACAGGAAAAGTGGCCGAAAACCTCAGAGGGTGAATGTGAGTGCGCAGTTCCGTACATCGGAATGGAGAGGCAAGCCACTTTTGATCTGTTTTATTGCTTTTTAGAAAAGCGGGGGATTAAGGGTAATGATATAAAGAGTGATTTAATGGCGTTGACAGCATGGGGGTTGGCTAAAGGTTGTTTTATTGACCCTAACAGCATTTTTGACCGTGATGAATGGCAGAAAGTAGGAGATAAGTTGTGGGATGCTATTCTTGAAGATGATAAGGTTGGGAAAACACTAGGCAAAGTGTGGAAGATAGTTAGTAAGGCTCTGTATCAGTATCAGGCAGAACAGAGGGCGGCTAGGGCTGCTTCTGAGCGGCTGAGTCCACCTCCCCCGTCTACCTCAGGGCAAGGTAACGAGTGATCGTGGTCACTGCCACCTTTAACAAACACAGTGCATATCCCCCCCTCCCATCCGTTAACGGAGGCGTCTGCCCCGATACGCGGCGGGGGAGGAGCGGCGCCGCATCCATTCGCCCCTCTGGCTCCTGACCATGAGCAGCGCTCCGCTCCGATATCTCAGAACTCGGTTTCTCAGTCACCCAGTTTGGGGAGCCCCGAACTTCCGCCTACTGGGGGTCTGGCCAGTCCCGGTGGTGCCGGTTTGGGGGCTGCGTGTCAGCATGAAATTTATTGGAGGCTATTTACCTCACAAGCGGGTCAGGAGGGTGACGTGGAAGCTGCGACTGAGATGTTGGGGGCGTTGCCAGTAATTTACAGCCAAGAGCGGGGAGGGCTCGCTGCTTCTATTTTAACCCTAAACTGGAAAATCTTATTTCAGTTGCGAGCTACTGTGAGTGAATTCGGAATTCAGGGAGAGCCTACTAGAGAAATGCTAGATTATATCTGGGGATCAGGACTTCTGCTCCCCAACGATATCAAGGGCATTGCACGATTAATACTTACTCAACATCAGTCTCTGCTATTTAATGCTCATTGGCAGGCATGCTGCCAGGAGTCGGTGGCTGTGCAGCGCGCACCAGGTGACCCGCTGCATGGAGTCACTCTAAATGAATTGATGGGGTTAGGTCCTTATCTAAGAAGTGAGGATCAGGCACTCTTGGGACCAAACAAGATAAGAGAGTCTATGGATTTAGCTCAGAATGCTCTGGATAAAATAAAAGCCCCCGGAAGCGTCCCGTCATATATGTCCATCAAGCAGGGGCGGGATGAGCCGCTGGGATCTTTTGTAGATAAGGTTGCTGCAGCGGTGAAAACAGCAGGAATGGCAGAATGCATGCAAGGGGCTACGTTAAAGCAGTGTGTATTGCAAAATGGAAATGGAACAGTCAGAAATCTTATCATGACCATGCCAGAGAATTGGTCCATAGAGGACCTTTTAGAGAAAGCTTCACAGTTCCTTATAGGCAGTCAAGCTAGGTTAATCAATGCTATTAAGGAGCTGGGGGAGGGATTAAAAGCGCAGGCAGAATCCTCTCAAAATCAAGTCCTAGCCGCACTCACACCCCTACGGCAGCCAAGGCCACCTCCAGCATCTCAAAAAACAAAGCTCCATTGTTTTCGCTGTGGACAGCAAGGGCACTTACGGCAAAACTGTCCTGCTGGAGCAGTGTGGTGTTCTCAGTGCCAGTCTGCGTCACACAGCTCTGCAGCTTGTCGGAGATCCCAGGGAAACGGGAATCGGAGCGCGAAAGGGACTGTGACACAAAAAATTGCACCCGCCCAATTTCAGCCGCCTTGCAACCAACCACTCCAGCCTTCTTACAGCCAGTTACCTGTTAACCAGCCACCGTCGGGAGCCTTGCGATGGACCTGGCAACCGCAGTAGACGTTACCTTGGTGGATACCTCCCCCAAGCGGATACCTACTGGAATTACAGGACTAATTGTAATCAGAGGACAACCTGTTGGTGCACTTTTGATCAGGCGTTCATCTGCAACCATGAAAGGACTGGACATTTTAACTGGATTAATCGATGCTGATTTTCAGGGCACAATTGACATTATGGCTCGGACATTTCATCCACCTATTCATATTCCTGCTGGATCTAAAATTGCTCAAGTCGTCCCTATACCACAGTTACTTCAAAGTCCATCTGATCGGCCTCATCGAGGAACAGGAGGTTTTGGCTCCACAGGCCCTGCGGTTATGCTAACAGTGGATTTGAGGCAACGTCCACAAAAACAGATATCTTGGGAATATTCTGGCCAACAGATACAATTATCAGCACTTTTGGATACTGGAGCTGATGTCACGGTACTGGATGAAAACAAATGGCCTGCTCACTGACCAGCATATGCATCTGGAGCTACTGTTTCTGGTGTAGGAGGTATCACCATGGCTCGTCGGTCACCACATTTAAAAATTACCATCGATGACAAAGTTGTGGACTGTGTGGTACAGTTGTTACCACTTCCCCCAGGAGTAAATGCTTTAGTAGGCCGTGATGTTTTGGCCCAAATAGGAGCCTTACAACCAGGGCTCCCCAATCCCAGCATGCTACCAGATGAATGGTTTCTACTTGTGGACTTAAAGGACTGTTTTTTCACCATTGAACTACATCCAGATGACATGCAGCGTTTTGCTTTTATGCTGCCCTCAATTAACCGTGAGGCACCTGCACAACGTTTTGAATGGACTGTATTACCACAGGGAATGCGGAACTCACCGACACTTTGTCAACTCTATGTGGATGCTGCTCTCAGGCCTCTTCGGATGGCCTGGCCAGAAGTAATCATCTATCACTACATGGATGATATATTACTGGCACAGAGCGCACCTTTTACCGCAGATCAGTTACATACCCTGACTAATCACTTGCGTGCTCAGGGCCTTACAATCGCCCCTGAAAAGGTACAGAACACATCACCATGGCGATATTTGGGATGGACAATAACAGACCATCAGGTTCGTCTTTAAAAACTGCAGATTTACACAAACATCCAAACCCTACATGATGCTCAGAAACTGATGGGTGACTTACAATGGCTTCGTCCTGTCATTGGTATTCCTAATGAACTGTTAAATGTCCTGCGGCCTCTACTGAAAGGCACTGAGCCAGCTACAAAAGTCACCCTCTCTACAGCACAGCAGGCGGCGATCCAGACTATCTCAGAACGTGTTGTACAAAATCATACATCGTGTCGTCTACTTGATGTGCCACTAAATATCACTGTGCTAACTGGCCCTCAATACCTTTTGGGTGCCATCACTCAGCATAAAAAGAAAACGGGGGAAAATACCCCCACCACAAATGAGAATTACAATGTTTTGGTGCTGGAATGGTTAGCACCACCCCTTCAACCACGAAAAATGATTCAGGAAAACATAATTACAATGGCAAATCTTATCAAACGTGGCCGCCAAAGGATAAGGGAGATCCAAGGAACATCGCCAGGGGAAATACAAGTACCACTGAAGCTGGATGACCTGAACTGGTACTTACAAAATTCTATGGATCTTCAGGCAGCGTTGCTGGAAGAGGGAACCCTCATCAGTATCCGACCTCTCCAGCCTTCTACGCTGGCATGGATGTCTAATCACCGATGGCTAATAAAGCCATTGCGGTCATCCTCTCCGCTTTCAGGAGCAGTGACTGTTTATACAGATGCTGGCAAATGCTCCCGTAAAGCTGCTGCGACGTGGATGGAGGAGAAGCAATGGCGACACAAAATTATTCCTGCAACATCGGAGGACTCTTTACAAACCTTGGAACTATCAGCAGTGGTCTGGGTCTTTACCAACTGGATAGACCAACCTGTTAACATCGTCACAGATTCTCTCTATGTCGCAGACATTGCTAACAGAATTGAGGAAGAAATGGTTAAGGATGTACAAAAACGCCGACTAGCGGAACTATTGATGGTGCTTAAATGCACCATTGGCCAAAGGACTGACCCATATGCCGTGTTGCATATAAGAAGTCATCAGTGGTCAGAGGGCCTTGGAGAAGGCAATGCCAGAGCGGACTGATTGGTAGTGGTGGCGGAAGCTCCAGTATCTTCCTTTGAGAGGGCCCGCCATGCACATATGAACTTTCATCAAAATGCAAGGGGTCTCCATAAGGGTTTTGGAATTCCACTGGCAGAAGCCAGGGCCATAGTGCGGGCCTGCCCTATTTGTAGTTTTCATAACCAGGGTGTTGGTTTGGGTATGGGAGTGAACCCCAAGGGGTTACAAGCTAATGAGTTATGGCAGATGGATGTAACACATTTTCCTGAATTCGGTAGATTAAAATATGTCCATGTTTGCATTGACACATACAGCCACATGATATGGGCAACATTACAGCCCGGCGAAAGAGCCCGGGATGTTATAAGGCACCTTACTAGTTGCTTTGCCGTATTGGGCAAACCCAAAGCTATCAAAACAGACAATGGACCAGCTTATTGTAGTGCCTTGGTGAAAAAATACATGCAACTTTGGGATATAAAACATACTACAGGAATTCCTCACTCCCCAACGGGGCAGGCAATGGTAGAACGAGCAAATGCAACAATAAAGGGTTACCCGGCAAAACATAAGGAGGTCTCAGATAGTAGAGAAAGGCTTTCTAAAACCCTGTTTGTACTAAATCATCTGTGTATATTTGGAGATCAGGATTTACCACCTATCTTAATTCATCACAAGGGAGCGGCACAGCCACCGGTACCACGCATGAAGGTCCTATATAAGGACCCCAAAACAGGCATCTGGGAGGGTCCAGTAGAGGTCATATATTCTGGCAGAGGTTATTTTTGTGTATCTTCCTCCACAAGCCCCCTTTGGGTTCCTAGCCGCTGGGTGAAGCCTGCACTTGATCAACCTAGCACGGCTACAGGTGCCCCCGATACCGCCGATCGATGAAACACCACGACTGATCCGGCTTCTACATTGTGCTCTTGATCCTATCTTGCGGCGAGCTGGGGTTCCAGTCGAGCGTTGGCAGACTTTATTAGAATTAGGAGATATTATAAATAGATTAGTCTCTGTACCCCCTTACCTGAATAGATACCCTTGTAGAAATTGTGCTAAGCTGTGGTGTCAGGCATGGTTACTTATTAAGTGTGGTATTTGTAAGAAACGGTGGTGGGTCCATCAAGAAGTGTATAATACTTGTTGTTTGGCTTGCATTAATACACGCATAACTCGAATTGACTTTGCACATAACAGGCTGCAACAAGCTTTAGCCGCATTTACAGGGCTGCCTGATTGGCAAGGTTTGCAATTATTTGAATCTGAAGAGCAAAAAGTTATAGCCTGGTTACGTTGGGAGGCCCAAGATGCAGTGAATTGGGCAACATCAAACTCTGGGTCTCAAATTTTGAGAGCAGTGTGCACCGATCGGGCTTTGGAAAGGATCCCAAAGTATTGGGTTATCAGAGAACATGAATGGGAACGCACTAAAAGGCGTTTTGCTCCTGTGCATACTGTGCATGTTAGGGGTTTGTGTTGGTTTGAAAACAAACCAGTGGGAGATCACAAGTCAAGATTGAAATAAAAAATAAGTGAAATAATACAAGGAAAAAGCACTGACAAAGTCAGATACAACCTAATACCTTGTTAGGGTGGTAGTAGGAGTCCAGCTGAAGTAGTCCAGTTGAAGTGGTGATCCTGTGAAGGTCTAGTCTCCAGCTGAAGATCCAGTGGTAGCTCTCGTCCTCTGGGAACCCAGTAGACAGGGCTAGCTCAGGCAGTTCCAGGGCCAGGTTATATCCAGGTGGGAACACCTGGCTCCTCCCTCCTGGGCAGAGCATCCCACAATGGGATGAGATAAGTCCATGAGTCACACGGTGGGTCCCTGATGGCCCATTGCCTGTCATGTGGGGTGGGTCACGTTGACGGCGCCACTTGAAGTTGTAGGGGTCCGGCGGGGTCCGGCCGCCTCAGTCCCAATGAGCTCCGGGGCTTCGGGAGACCTCGGGGGCCTCACCTGGGCCCAAGCTCTCAGCCCTCCTGGCTGTTCAGCTCTGTCCCAGAGGCGGCTGCGGTCAGCCTCAGTGTTCCCAGGCTCGCTCCTTGGAGCGGCAGGGACCACGCGGCGGAGGCGGGTGCCTGCCGGGCAGGAACGCCGTGGAGTCGCTGGTCGCTTCCCGTGATAAAGAAAGGGCGACGAGCTGAGAGTCAGCAGTGTGCAGTTTATTAAAGGAGAAGCGGCGCGGGGGAGGCACACTGGGGGCTCTCGGGTGGGGCGGTCCACGCAGCTGCCGGGCGCAGAACCCGGCAGGGCTGGGGTCGCGGCCACACCACGCCGAGAGAACAAAGGGAGGGGGTTTTTAGGGGGAAATACGGGGTTTCCCGGGGAGGAACAACAGGGGCGGAGCCAACAGGGCTCCGGGACAACATGAGGGACAAGCGGGGGAGCAAATGAAATATAAGTAGGGAGGGCATTACAAGCAACTCATGGGGGAAGCCCGGCAACAGAACATTCTAGTGAGGGCAAGCAGCGGGGGCGGTGCTAGGGGCGGGGAAGCGGACTTTAAACCAATAAGCTTAGGAAAAACTTTCCAGGGGAGGGAGAGAGCGGTTTACGGCCCGGCCTCCTCCGAGTCCCAGGCGATGGCATCCTCGGCAGCGTCCCCGTGGATTACGCCGACCGCCGGCCTCGGGGACTCGGGATCTGCAGCATCGGGCCGCCGCACCCCCACAACTAAGGTCTCTCCTGGAAGTAGTTCTCCAAAATAGAAGGGGCTTAGAAATTTTACTGGCCCAAGAAGGGGGATTGTGTGTAGCATTAAATGAAGAATGCTGTGTTTATGCTGACCACACAGGGGTAGTGAGAGATGCTATGCCTGAACTCCGTAAAGGATTAGAAAAACGCAAAAGAGAAAAACACCCGGAATTGGTATGAAAGCTGGTTCAATACATCCCCGTGGCTTACAACCTTGTTATCTACCCTAGCGGGACCTCTGGTTGTACTAATATTGACACTTACATTTGGACCATGTATATTCAATCGACTTTTAAGTATAGTTAAGGGAAGATTGGAAGCAGCACACCTAATGCTAGTTAAGGCTAAACTAGAGATAATACCCGATCAGCAAGAATATGATATGGCCGAAGGACTGATCCTTAGCACAGAGGCCTTAAAGCGATTTAGCGAACAAAATAGTATTAAAGAAAGGGGGGATTGTGATAGATAAGGATTGATTCTCTAAATCGCAACAGGAAAACAGGGCCCCCACGGGCCAAAGACCTCCTGCTGGCATAAGCAGAACTTAAGCATCCTGTTTACACAAGGCTTATACAAAACTTGCAAGGTTTAGGAGGAAGGGCAGGCTTCGAACGTGACTACGACCTTTCGGAAGGCAGCGGCGGACCCTCTAGCAACAGCAACAGACTACGCAGACACAGCCTTATCTCCAGCAAATGACATGTAACCCGGAAAAAGGGACTGCATAAAACCTCGGCACACACAAACCTCTGCGCGGTGTGTCTTAGGCAGAGCGAAGGAGCCTGCCTAGCCCGCCCAGCGCTGCTTTGACCTGTATCTGTTTGCTTGAATAAATTACAAAATTACTGAATTGGAATTGTCTCTGATTGACTTATTGAGACCCAATTTATGACACTTTCCACTCACCCCTGGAATAATCAAAGATCTTTTTGACAATTTTCCCCCATTAGGGATAAAATTCAAAGTGGATCGAGAGGCCCCTGTGTCTACCAGGAAACACACCTCCTCTCGATCCGGGCCCACCTTAAAAGTTATCGAGAGCTCCAGGGTGGTGGGTCCCTGGTATGATGGGAGCTCCTGATACCCCTAACTGTCGGAGTGCAACGTGTTAGCTGCGAAGTCCAGCAGCTGCAGAAGCCTTTTGTTATCAGTTAATGTGAGACAATTAAGAGAAGTTAAGCTGAATCTGCCCCTAGCAGGGGCAGAAGACTGAGAGTGAGGCAAGACTGTTTACCTTAATCATGGGTGATTAGCAGGAGGGATTGGGAATGATAAAGGTGATCAGTGACCCCTTAAGAAAGTAAAACATGTAACCCTGGAAACCAAGTTCTTGGAACGGCTAAAGTTATACTTTATAACAGTATAAAAGATGATGTTTTCTGTACAATAAAGGGGACTTTGCATGAACCAGGCTGAGACCCCAAATCAAACGCCGACACCTAACAATCCATCTCCATCATCCTCTGGACTTCCTCCTCCTGAGGATCCAGCTGTTTCTGCGGACATTCCCGTTTCCAGTGTCCCTCGGCCCTGCAGATAGCACACTGTTTCCTTCCCAACCGCTGTTTTGGTCGACTTTCCCCTGCAGAGGAGGGAATGCCTTTGCCACATCCTGGTGGCCGACCCCATCCCCTCTGTCCCTGGGGCCCCTTGGGCCCTGCAGTTTATTCCTCCAGGGCTGTAATAACTCTGCCGTCACCTTTGCCTTTTCCTCATCCCTTCTTACATACACTTGCTGTATCTTTCTAACCAGTTCATCCAGGGGCTTATTCTGCCCTTCCTCTAGCCCCCCTGCTACTGCCTGTGGGTGCTCATTCTCCCACAGCTCAAAACCATTTGTTTCTGGGAGAAACGAAGCCCACTCTTCTGCTGGAATTTAAAAAATTTAATAAGGGACAATAGAGGAAAAAGGCAATAAAGCAAAAGTAACAGCACTGGGTGCGTACCCATAGCCAGAGGCACACACGCTAACAATGGCAACACTCCTCATACCCTTTCTATTGCATCAGCCAAATTACATATTCATAAATGATTATACATATTTAAACAATTCCCTGAACTAGTTTGCATGTTCCAGGAACTTTTTAGCATGGCCCCTCCTCTGATCCACCTTTTCAGAGCATGAGCAGTCGTCTTGTTTGTGGTCTTGAGGGTCGTGTGCCACACCCACAACGGCCCCCTGTTCCGTGGTTTCAGCTGGTAACAGTTGATGATAGTCAAAGTGTCAGTAGCAGGGGTCCCCGTCATGCCCGTTCCTCAAATGTTATCCAAACAAGCAGGCGGTTTAGTTATTTCAGTTATTGCAAGTTAACCACAAGTACTCTAAAACAACATCAGCTATTTCACAACTATGTCTGAGTTATTTCAATTATTGCAAGTGTGATAAATACATAATAATATAGTGCTGGCTTTTCATAGATATTCATTGTGTGTATGGTTTTATTCTTTTTACAGAAGTAGTCTTGTCATAAAGATAGAGGTATATAACCAATGTTTTAATTTCTGTTATGAACTAGATTTCGATATAGTAGTAAAAAACTAACAAAAGTAGTTTAAAAGACTTTCCTTTACTAACCACACTACCTGCTTGACTGGATAACACCCAAAAAGAAGACCTGCCACTGATACCTGACTATCAGCCTATAACCAGATGCAAGGACTATGGACCCAAGCCCAAACTGGGAGACGATAACCAAGACTAGAAGAAACCACAGCCGAAAAAGCGCATGCTCTAAAAAGGCGGGACCAAGGAGGAGCCATGCAAAACAGTTCTTGGAACACGCAAAATAGTTTTGAGAAAAGTTTGAATATGCATGAATGCTTATGAATAGGCATGAGGCTGACGCAATACAAAGAGTATTTAAGACGACTCCCTCAATGGCAGGTGTGCTTCTTGGCTTAGGGCCAAGCACCCAGCGCTGTTTCTTTGCTTTATTGTTTGGTGTCCCCTATTGTCTTTTATTAAACTTTTAAATTTCAACAGGAGAGTGAAGCTTGTTTTTCACAGCAAGTTAGCCACAAAAATAAAATCATCAGCTATTATTTCATAACAAAGCTACTTTGCAAAAGTCAACATTATATTATAATGCACAACACATAGCATCCACTTTAATATCTGCAAAAGCCAACACTATAATATGTGTTTATCACAGTTTCTCCAGTGACCCAAACAAAATCCTTAAAAGAAAATCCTAATTTTCCATGTACAATCCGCATTTCCCATATATTCCTTCCTCCTCCTCCTTGTGCTCACCCTCCTCGCCATACACCGGATACCAGAGCTAGGCCCCGTCCTGCTGCAGTGTCCAAATGCCCCGCCCCGGCACTCCCAGTGGGCACGGGCGGCCGGGGCGTCTCGCAGCCTCATGGAAGACGGGGGGCCACTGCTGCCCCTGCCCGGTGGGGCGACAGCGTCAGGGACCGCCCGGCGCTGAGCCCACAGCTGTCCCACAGCCCTGCCCCGGTGATTTAGGGTAAAATAGAAATTACTAATGTAAAAGAACTAGAAGCTGGATAATAGCAATAATAATATTTTTTAACTGATTTAGAGAGCCAGAGATTGGATAATGATTTACTAAGATATGCCTGCTGCAATCCATTTATTATCCACTTAATGAATTTGTGCCTACCTGGTATCGGGGAGGATGGAGAGAAGAGAGACAAATAATTGAGAGAAACCACCAAGTGTAACCGACCATCCCGCCCTTGGACCCCAGGACCGGTACAAGTTGGCTCTCAGGCTTGGATGTGGACCAAGAACCAAGGGAGCATGCGCAAGGGAACAGGGTGAACAGTTCATCGTGATGAAGAGTATGGATCATGTAGTAATCAATCATTTGGGACCCTTGCCCACAATTAATCTGGGACACTGCGCTTGCGCGGGCATATTTAAATGAACTTTGAACTCATTATAATACGAAGCGGGGATAGATAATGAATATGTATAGGGGCTTTGTCTAACTTTATGCATATGTAATCTGTAACCTAATATAAATGAAGTGAAGTGCTGCTGAGGGTGTGCATGCCTTTGGAGGGGCTACCCCCCATGCACCCCAGCTGGAATAAACACATACCTACTTCATAACTATCTGAGTTGTGGAGTCAATTCCGTGCTTCATTTGGCACCCCAGGTGGACAAGATTTGCCTGGCATCAGGATCGACTGAGGGGCTGACATCCTAGGCGCGCCCCGGGATTTTCCTGGAGGACCTCCGCTCCTTGGCCGCTCACTGTGGGGGCAAACAATGACCACCTTATACAGCGGAGAAACGGTATGTGTTTTGGCTATAGGGAAGCCTGTAAGTCGTATACGCATGGCTAGGGCTGCTGGTAAGACACAGAGAGACGTCCTGTGCACAGTGTTGTCCCTGAGTGGTGAGCTTGCAAGCGACTGGTTAGGGCTGGCTAAGGGAAATCGGCGAAGTAATTCGTTGTCCTTGCTGGCAGGGGGGGATTCGCTGTCCGGTAGAGCGACCGCGAGCGATTCTGGTGGTGAATCAAGTGGATCCCTAAGGAAACTAGTTTGAAAGAGAACTAGTTTGAAGTATTGTTAACACCGGTGTTGTGTATGTGTGTGGGGTGCAGATTAGCCTGCACGAGCAAATGAGAAATTGATTGATGAAGTGTGAGGCAAGTGGTCTAATAGAAGTGAATATTTGGGTATGGTTGTGAATTATTAGCTTTGGTGTATGAGTGTGGGATTTTTTGGAATTTTTGTTGTACTTTGCTGTTGTGGTCGTAAAAGCGCTTGTTCTGTTGTATTAACGTGTTTATTGTTGTGTTAAGGTGAGTGAGTGTATGCAGTTGTTTGAAATTGTTGCGGTAAGTGAATAAAGAGAAGCTTTTACTGCGGCCAGTTAGAGACACTGGTTTTTTTTTCAGTGACTCCATCAAAAGAACATAGCTGTGCCACAGTATGATTAGTGGGTTTGCAGGCTTGCGGAGTTAAGAGATACTATCTGTTATTGACCTGTCAGAGAGTAACTGCGCAGGTTGTAAAGAGAATAAGTTGGTGCATTATAAAAGTTTTGTGTGGACAAAATTACCAAGTTTTTTTTAGCAGTGGAATTTTAGACATAGGAGCATATAAAGAGTGGTTGCCGTTTTATTTCTTTTTTTCTTCTTTCCCCTTCCTCTCTCTCTCTCATACCAGCTTGGCTTTGAGTGAAATTAATGAGATGCTTGTCTGATGCCAAAAAAAAACCTTTCTGTTTTGAATGTAAAAATAATTACTGTAAGATTTGGGCATTGTGTGAGTGTGCTGTGACAGAGTGGTCAGAAGCAGCTGTTATTGCCTTAGTGTGTGGAAAGACTCATTTAGTTTCTGAAACCTGGTTAGTGCAAGAGGAAAATTGGAAAAAAAAAAAAGAGAAAAAAGCAGAAAAAAACCAAAAAAAATCCAGTAAGTCAGTGTGAAAAGAGGTTTGCCTAGAAAAGAGATTGAACCAAGAGAAGGATATAGATAAGATGGGAACTGGGCAAAGCAAAGAAGTTCCTAAAACAACTCCACTTGGCTGTGTTTTAGCACATTAGAAGAAAATTACAGGGAGTAGAAGTATAAAAGATAAAAGAACTCTTATTAAAATTTTAACTTAGTAGTGGCCTTTGTACAGGCTAGATGACAGAATTAGATGGCCTCCACATGGGTTTTTAGAATATAACACACTGTTATAGTTAATGCTGTTTAAAAAAAAAAAAAAAAAAAAAAGAAAATAGAACAACCAGCAAAGAAGATGAGGCCGAGAAGGAGTCATCGCACACATGAAAGAAGACTGAAGAAGACCGGAGAACTCCACCCTAGCAGATCCATTAGTTATACTGAAGCTAGGGGAAAAAGAAAAAGAAATAGAATTTTTGGTGGACACGGGGGCAACATATTCGGTTTTAAATAAAGCTTTAATGCCGGTGGGGGATGATTATATCATGGTTCAAGTGATGCCTTAAATTGCTAGAAAAATTTTAAGACGCAGACACACAGTATGGGATAGGGGTTTTACCTTGGTTTAATAGGATCCCAGATGCGCACCGATGAACAAGCAAGCCCCAAAAGCCAGCAAAAAGCCCAAAAGCCCAAAAGCCCCGACGATATCCCCTGCATACAATTTATGGACAGCCTAGATTAGAATACCTATCTCAAAGTCTCCAATAAGAAGTCTAACAAATGAAGTAATTGCCCCCTTATTAAAATTGCCCCCCCCCAAAAAGATTGCTACTTAGTTTACAAAAAACATGTCTCAGTGATGGGGGCCCTGTTCAAGGTTGTGCGTCATGCTTTTGAGATTGTGGGTTTGTTTTGTCTTCCCAAAGGATTCTGAGCAGGGCAAGGGGTACTGGGGTGATAGACATGTAGGGTTAAGATACAGGGAGTAAAAAGTACAGGAACGGGGAAGGGTAAAAGGTTATATATAAAGGATATATATAAAGAGAGTATAAAAGTAAAATAAAAAATACAAAAACCCATCAGGCATCACAAGGGGCAACTGGTCAATCTGAAAAAGCATATTTTTGCAAACCTTTAAAGTACAAACTGGGAAAGCAATGGGGTATTCACAAGTTTTTGTACATGCCCAGATCTCCAAAAGCCCTTTTGGGCAGAGATCTGTTGGAACAGTTACAAGCAACCATTTCATTCAAAGACGGGGAAATTACTCTGGAGGTAAATGATCAACAATATGTTGAAATACTAAGTTTAATGCTAACAACCACAGAGGCTGAGGGAGAAATTAGTGAAGAAATTATGAATCAAGTATTCCCTGGGGTATGGGCAACAAACGTACCTAGAAGAGCTAAAAATGCACCTCCGATACAAATTAAGTTGAAGGAAGGGAAACAACCAGTCCGAGTTAAACAATACCCCTTAAGAAAGAAGACAAGGAAGGAACTAGCTCAGTGATTGAAAACTTTTTACGGCTAGGACTATTGAGAGAGTGCAAATCTGATTTCAACACCCCCATTTTACCAGTCCACAAACCTGATGGCTCATATCGGGTGGTACAAGATTTAAGGGCAGTAAACAAAATAACTGAGGACCTCTATCCTGTGGTGTCAAATCCCTACACGCTACTAACTGAGCTAACACCTGAACTAACCTGGTTTACTGTTTTAGATTTGAAAGATGCCTTCTTTTGCCTCCCTCTCCATGAGGCCAGCCAGAAAATATTCGCGTTCGAATGGGAAAATCCCAAAAGCGGACGCAAAACTCAGCTCACTTGGATGGTGCTGCCTCAAGGATTTAAGAACAGTCCCACCCTATTCGGGGATCAACTATCAAAAGACCTGGAATCCTGGGAAGACCCCTCTGAAGAAGGGAAAGCTATAGCTTTCCCTTCTTATAGGGGGGTATCGGTACTTGTTGGTATTAACAGATACCTTTTCAGGATGGCCAGAAGCCTTTCCCACTAGAACTGTCAAAGCCCAGGAGGTAATCAAGGTATTGTTACAAGAAATAATACCACGCTTCGGTGTTCCAGCCACAATGTCCTCAGACAGAGGACCACATTTCATTTCAAAGGTGGTACAACAAGTTAGCCATCATTTGGACATAGACTGAGAGCTTCACACCCCATATGTTATTTGTAATTTTGTGAAGATCATTGGGTGTGACTTTTTGTATTTGGCACCAGTTGTATCTCATCAGTTGATAAAATCCAATTACACAATGTATCATGACTTATCATCAACACCTATTGGGATGAACCTTACGCTGGTAAGACAATTGGTAGAGCACCAAGACTTAATTAACATCCTAAAAGGAATTAAAAAAGTGGAAAGAAAATTTTAATAACCATTCACCATGATACAGAGGAAATAAGCAGAGTCTTACAAAGAGCAAGACAGGATGCGGATCACCACTGGTGGGATGTGCTTTTTGGATGGTCACCTACTGCAACTGGTATCCTTAATACATTATGTCACCCCATAATTGTTTTACTAATTTTGGTAGGTATTAGTCTTGTGTTATCTGTTCTATTTGTTTGGAATTGTAGGATGTTAAAGAGGCTATCCATTTTAACTACCTTATCGAATGTACATGGTAAGGCATTGAGGGATACTTATCGCAGAAGCTTGCTAGAAGAAGATTCCACTTACTAGTAAAAGAATTTACTAATCTTATAGAAAAGGGGGGACTGATTTAGGGTAAAATAGAAATTACTAATGTAAAAGAACTAGAAGCTGGATAATAGTAATAATAATATTTTTGAACTGATTTAGAGAGCCAGAGATTGGATAATGATTTACTAAGATATGCCTGCTGCAATCCATTTATTATCCACTTAATGAATTTGTGCCTACCTGGTATCAGGGAGGATGGAGAGAAGAGAGACAAATAATTGAGAGAAACCACCAAGTGTAACTGACCATCCCGCCCTTGGACCCCAGGACCGGTACAAGTTGGCTCTCAGGCTTGGATGTGGACCAAGAACCAAGGGAGCATGCGCAAGGGAACAGGGTGAACAGTTCATCGTGATGAAGAGTATGGATCATGTAGTAATCAATCATTTGGGACCCTTGCCCACAATTAATCTGGGACACTGCGCTTGCGCGGGCATGTTTAAATGAACTTTGAACTCATTATAATACGAAGCGGGGATAGATAATGAATATGTATAGGGGCTTTGTCTAACTTTATGCATATGTAATCTGTAACCTAATATAAACCTAGTGAAGTGCTGCTGAGGGTGTGCATGCCTTTGGAGGGGCTACCCCCCATGCACCCCAGCTGGAATAAACACATACCTACTTCATAACTATCTGAGTTGTGGAGTCAATTCCGTGCTTCACGGGCCCCTCTCCTCCCCACAGGCCCCCAGGCCGTGCTCCCAGTCCTGCCGCTCCTTGCCTTAACCATATTTCTCCACACTCCCCCTTCAACCAATCCTTTCCCAACATACCAACACCATCCCTCCGTCCGCTGTTGCCAAGACCGCTTCTAGACTCCCCTTATTTCCCCCCCGGGCATGGATTGTTGAGACCCTTTCTCGACTTTCCCCTACTGCTGTCCCCCCCCCGGGCGTCCATGTCCTTAATTACCTCTGGGAGAATGTGCAAACCAACTCGATATTCTCCCAAGGGACACTTTGGAGATATTTTGTAATCGTCATCCCTTTTGCTGGGACCCCTTTCCGGCTTTACCTGTGCTACCCTCCAGGGGTGCCCTCTCAGGTTCACCTGTGCTACCCTCCATGGGTGCCCTTTCAGGTTTACTCCCCAAAGTTCCCATTGTACTCACCAATGAGATTTTCAGTGGTCCTTCCCTGTGGACTCTTCACGGAGCCCTCTGGTCCATCACTCGTCTGTCTCCTGGACAGTCTCGGGACCCCAATCAATCGCCCAGTGCCAGCAACCACCAAGGGGAGCTGACAACCAAAACCGGGTGAGGCGCGCCTTTCAGCTCCGCTCGCTGCGCGCCGCCCCCGGACGGTGGAAGGATCTTGGACGAGAGCCCCCATTTTGTCAGGAAAATTAATCCACAAACACCAGAGGTTTATGTCCAAGAAGGAGACAGAGGAGTCCCGTAGCTTTATTCGTAAATAAAGGGAGAGGTCATGGGGCAATTTCCCATGGGGGCTCTCAAATTGCTAGAGGACGCAGCCTCCTTTTTATCCTACTTTCCCGGACGCATTTCCCTCTCTCTTTCCCCATTGGCTGAGGTATTCGAGAGGTACAGACTTCCCAAATCACCTAATACAGACCCCTTTCTAATGTGCATTTCCCCCCCCCCCCTTTTTTCCATTGCGTCTCTGTGCTTTTTCTCTAAATCCAGGGATTTAGCATGGCCTTGGGTGAGCAACAGTCTGTGTCAATTAGTGGAATTCCTACGGAATTTATGGTTCCTCCCATTGCTTCTTTCGCCTATCAGTATCTGGCTTTATCTACCAGCAGGCCCACTGTTTGTTTGCAAAAACATCTCCCTCCCATTCTTTTCATGTTGGAGGCACATGGGATGGAAAGCAGCTTTGTAAAATAGGACAATGTGCCGGATACAAGGGAATCCGAAAGTTAAGAGATAACTTGTCAGAAACTGCTCACCACACAATATATCTACTGACTTAGCATTCATTGTGTTTGCCAAACAAGGACTGTGATGCTCTGGAACTTCCACGCTGCCAAAAAACCCAAATTTGTTGTTCTGGCCTTTGGATGGAGAGAAGGTCAGTGAAAAGGACCTTCTGCAAAGACCCCTCCATAAAACAGAACTACACAGGCGCAAGGATATAAAAATGACTTTTGAACTCATTATAATACAAAGCGGGGATAGGTTATGCATGTGTATAAGCGTATTGGGAAACTCTATGAATTTGTAACATGGAACCACATATATACTGAGCTATACAGGACTGACGGCGCGCGTGTCTTTGGAGGGCTACCTCCCACGTGCCCGGCGCTGCAATAAACATACCGGCTTTACAACTTAAAATGATATAGGTTGTGAAGTTTTGTCTCTTTCTTAAATCATGCCCTTGCTGAGAAGGGGGCCAAGAATATCCTTAGCCTGATATAGAGGAAAGCAGGGTTTATACATGTTACAAGATGGTTGCGTAGATCACGCAAAGTGCTCACTGTCCCCGGGGCTGCAGGGCACCACAGACCACCCTTGGGCAGCTTTGGGGACACTGCCTATTTTTCTAAAAGCCTCCTACCCAACTTAACACAAATCCTACTATCTCGAGCCCTCAAGCCAGCAGCGCCAAATGCACACTTTGTATTGTATTTTCTCCCAGGAGACGTGCAGCTTAGAAATGTCTGCAATGGAAGTGGGGCTTTCAGGGAAAAATGTAGAGCAACTTCTGCTGGTTCTGCGAAATCTCTTGAGCAGTTAAGGCCAGACCTGCCCCGCCGTGGCAAAAGCAGTCATTTGAGTGGAGCGAGCAGCACCAAAAAGGCACAGGCACGTCTGGAGTGGAATTGATGCGGTAACAAATAACAATAGTACTTGTAGCTACTACAGCCTCTTCTGCGACCTCGTAGCCCGCCCTCAGGGCCGCAGCACTACGCGAGGCAGATCCCTCCGCGCCCCGAGGGCACCAGCTCGACGAGGGCGGACCCGCCAAGGAGTCGGGGACAAGCGAAAACGACAGGCGGGACAGCAAATCGAGACGCGGGATCGGCCGGCGGCGATCCGTCGGCCCAATGGGCGTCGCGGAGGGCCTGGCTTAGTGGAGGAAGTGTCGGGGCGGACGCGGGCGTTGTCCTTGGCTGACGGGAGTATCGGGGTGCTGGGCTCTCGCCCTGGTGGCGCCACTACTGTCTTCGGAAAGATCATCGGCAAGGCGTTTCCCTGGTATCGTCAGCGACGAGGACGAGGAGGTAGCCGCGGCTTTGCTCTGTGCGCGGTTCCTCTCCCCTTCTCTCCCTCCTCCCGCGCTCGCGGGCATCTGAGCCGAGGACACCCGGTGCGCGGTGCAAGGGCGCACGGCAGGGCGTGCGGCGGCGCTGCTGCTGAGGGTAGGTGGATGGACGGACGGGGCCTCTCCGGGTGCTGGCGCTCTCTACTGCACCATCCCTAAGCTTGTTCGGTGCCGCGCCCCTACCTCTCCGGCTGCCGCGGCGCGTACTGGGTTGCTGGTGTTGTCTGGACTCGCCTCGGATCCCGCCCCCACCGTGTCGTGTGCGCGCGTAGAGAAGAGCCTCCGACGGTAACTTGGTCTCAGTGTGTCTCGTAATAGCATCGAAGAGGTTTCACAGCTGCGCTGTGCTAGGATTTGGTTCTGAACCTCCAAACCGGATTATTAGGCCAAGGAAGTACAGCTTTCTTTAGTTTTTCTTAAAAAAAAACAAATCTAGAAAGTGGTCATCCTGCAGGCTGCCAAAGCTTTCCGGATCTTGTTTCTGTGGGGAAGTGGGACCGTGATAACAGCATGCTTGCAAGGGTCACGGGTGCTGGTGCTGGGAACGAGAGCGAGCTGCTTAGACCGGGGGGGGGGGTAACAATGAAGCCGTTGCCTACGTGATGTTAACTTTAAGGTAATATCTCGTAAGATGTAGCTATTAAAATGCTGACGGTTAATAATTAGGGATGCCTTCTGCTTTTGAAGGTAGGGATTGCATGCAATGTAGAAGACAGACTCGTCCTATGCACTTGCAGGCTTCCTGTGGTTATGCGTGTGTTCGATACTTGAGCTCCCTGTCGTGTGGGAAACAATGGCCGCTGTTCTCCCACTTCACTAAACTCTTTGCTGATTCAGTTAAGCCATTTGTCTCCTGCCTCTGCGCGGACCACATCCAATAGAACTGCTGAGGAAACAATCAGCCCGATCTAAAACATACTGGAGTTCGCTAATAGCAACTAGTGGCCGGTCTCCTTCCCCCATTGGCTTCCATGCTGAATCCCACTTCTGGAGGGGTCTCAGTAAATATGTTGCATTTTGGGTATAGAAAGCATTAGTATCACGCAAGAAAAATGAATGTTCCAGCTTGTGTCTGAGGTATCTGGTAATCTGCTTCTGTAGGAGTTAAGCGGGGCAGGTGGATTTGCATAAGCTATTACCTTTCTCTGAAGCCGGTTATGTTTTAAACGTTTACTCTTCCTCCAGTGCTGTGCATCCCATGATCTTTCACCCCAAGCTGGGACACTTTTCCTAGTCATGCCTAAGGAGCCAATTAACGGGTGGTCTGAAGCAGGAGATTCTGGTGAATCTGTAAGTACTGTTGGAGCTTTCTGTATGCTGAACTGTACCTGTAGTTAGTTCCTCATGTACTAGACTCTTTCCCATCCCCCCTTTCCTTCTTGACAGGGCACAGTAGTCTACTTTGGGTTTTCTGGCACTATAATCTTTTGCCTCTAGCTTGTAATGGAGTTGAGCTTTTTGACTAAGAGCAGTGATATAAAGCAGTGCTCATCCCTGGGTATGTACTTCTGGTGCAAAATGCAGTGTTGTTTTGGAGTGCAGTCTGGTGCCTATTGTCATGGTTTAGAGAAAGAACTAGTACTACTCGTCTAACATGGGGAAGAGGGCTTGGGCTTTTTGGCAGGTCAGGGGCGAGGAAGGGCAAAGCTTGTTGAGAGGTGCTGGATGTTTTGCTTTTAGCTATGAAAGTCAAGTTCAAAGACTTTGTAAACCCTTGCAACAGGCAGCCTAAAGTTTATTTTCTACCAGGATTGCTTGTGTTGCGTGAAGACACGATGGGGGCTTTAACCCAGACACAAAGTCAGCTTCTGTGGCTGTTTTGTAGCTCGTTGCTGTCTAGCTTAAAAAGAATGTCCTAGCTCTTTTTTGCCCCTATAGTGTGCATAATTGGTCTGTGTAGCTTTGCTTGAAAAGCACCAGTTGTGAGTGGGTGGACAGACATTAATTTGAAGCGCAATGGTTGAATTGCTAGGAATTGGCTAACTGCTTTCTCTGGGTAGTTCTTTGCTCTCGTTCCTTCCCTTCCTGTGCCCTCTCCCCTCTTTGTTCCTTTTTTTTTTTTTTTTTTTACTTATTTATGAGTTTGTACTTCCTTCTCCAGCTTCTTGGGCATGTAATGATTGTTGGCGAGATGTGTGTTGCTCACCTGGGCCTGACCAATGGATTCCGGATGGTTGTGGATGAAGGGCCCGAGGGTGGGCAGTCTGTCTCTCTCATACATCTACCCATTCTGGGTGGCCGTCAGTTGGACTGGCCACCTGGCTAAGGGTTTTGCACCGCAGGAGTTGCCACACGTGTACAAATCGCCACTGAATGGATTTCGTCTGTTGCCCATCAGTTTAGCCGCTGTCGATGTGTCATTCTTTGTGCCGTGTGTCTGTGGAAGGTAAAAGCTTTGAGCAGCAGTTGCACAATAAAGATTTGTCATGGGGATATCATCTCCGGTCTTGCGCGTCTTACTGCGGGGAAGTAGTTCTACAAGTTCAAAGTCTCCCTGGAGTGCAAGTATGTGGAATGTTTCAGCCTGATAACAGCATTCCATAGATAGGTAGTGATTTGACTGTTAATTTGAAGCGAGATGCTGGAAGTGCTTAGCAGTTTCCCATGTCTTATAGGAAGCAACGTCTTAGCTCTTTGGCAATGGTACGCAAACGTACAGAAAGCCCGTACAGGCTGCTGCTAAAACTGTAGAAGATGTTGTATGTGAGGCTACGGGCATGCTGTCCAAGGGTGGTACGGGCATGTTGTCCAAGGGTGGTTTCGGCATGGTGCAATGTGTTGGAAGCGTTCACCTCCTATTGGAGCGCTTTTTTAATGGCTGTGTAATAAGGCCCCATTAATATCCCTTTTCTGGTGAGGAGAGATATGGTAGGAGAAAACAATGGGTCTGACTGGCAGCTGTGGTGCTTCCATAGCACAGTGGAATCTCTCTTTTGTCAATTTGGGTCAGCTGTCCTGGCTCTGTCCCTTCCCAACCTCTTGCCCACTCTTAGCTTATTAGTCGATGGGGGTGGTTGGAGCGACAGCCTCCTCGCCGTGGGAGCAGTGCTCCGCAGTAGCCGAAACACTGGTGTGTTATCAACACCCTTCTAGCTACAACTGCAAAGCAGAGCACTATGTGGGCTGCTAGGGGAGAGTTACCTCCATCACAGCCAGACCCAAACCAAAACTACATTGTAGTGAGACAGCAAACTTCAGCTTGCTTTAACAGCTGTAAAAAAATGGAGATGGGTGTGGAAAAGCTGGGCGGTCCTTCATTGCCCTTGAACCCTATGTTACTGAGGCATGTGAGGTGCCGAATGAAAGGCATCTTCATCTCTTCAACATTCCCAAGCGATTGGGTGAAGTTTGGTGACGCGGGTGTGTAAGTAACCTGAGGACTTCACCTTTATTTAATCATCCCGGGGAGGAGACAGAAATGATTTCCCTGAAGTAGATGGAAACTGCCCTGGTGCAGTGTTTCCTTAGAGAATGATTGAGGTAGGTAGCGTCTATGGTTCTGTCTGTATAAACTCCCTAAGGCATCTATTAGGCCTTCCCACTTCCAGGGGGCAGGGGAGTTTTGGAGATGCTAGGTATTGCTTATACATTCGGAGAGAATGGGTGATTGCCATAGGTTTTAGAAGTCTGTGGCGCCTGGTGGAATTCTCTATCTTGCCTCGCAGGCAAGGTTTCTGATACTTAGCTCCAAACCAGAGAGAGAGAAGGGTTCTGAAACCGACATCCACTGGAGAATTGTAGTATCCTATAGCAGCCCAGGTGGGAAGGGACCTCAAAAGATTATCTGGTCCAGCCTTTTGTGGGAAAGGGAGCTTAGATGAGATTTTCTAGCACCCTGTCCAATTGCATTTTGAAAACCTACAGCAGTGGGGGCTAGTGCAACTTGTGCCCGTTGTCCCTTGTCTTTTCCATGTGCCTCCATGTGAAGAGAGTCTCTGTCCTCTTTGTAGCCTCCTTTAAGTCCTGGAATACTGTGAGGAGGTTCCCCCTGAGCCTAGGCAGGTGCCTAACCTATTGCAACTAATTCCTTTGTCATTGCTAGCCTTCATGCAGCTCCTAGCTGCTTTTAGACGTTCTTCCACAGCTTTCAGATCCCTGCCAAGCCCATTTCTCTTAGAACTTAGGACTTGGACTTATTCCATGTTTCTGTAAGTATTCACGAATATCACTTGCCATCCTGGCACCTACGCCAATGGCGGAGACTGAAATGTTATGGTTTATGGCATTAACATTTTTTATGAAGGAATTTTTTCCGTTAAAACTGTATAACGAAGCTGCACCACAGAAGCCCACCCTGAATGGGCCTCCTGACTTAAACTCTCAACTATGAGTTAAACCGCCTAAGGGATAGAGATAAGAAAATTGACACTATTGTTCAAAGCATCTGGGAAGTAATGGATAAGACTGGAAGAGCATCGGGCTCCGCCCAGCAGCTTCAGGGTGGAGGCCATAGCACCAGGTTTATCTGCTGCCAGGTTTGCACAGACATCCCTCCCCCACCAAAGGCGGGAGGAGGAGAGGTTTTGGGTGTATGGCAAGAAGCTTCTGGTCAGAGGCAGTGAACGCCCATCCTTCGCTACACAAACTGGCCCAGCTGCAGGGCCCCCACCCCAGGAAAGCCACATCTATGGGACATTCACATGAGGGGCAGCTGAGGGGCTGCCATGGTCTATCAAAGGCCCCCCTGAAGGGGTCCCCAGACCGTGCACTAGAGCACTGCATGTGATGCAAAATGATGCAACTGACCCAAAGTCTTGCAAGAGACAGTGTCAAACGTGCCCCCCCCTCAGGGGAGGCTCCTGGGCGTTCCCACCTGGCCCAAACATATTCATCCATTGGATTCTATGCTTTTTGGCAAGGGACCCTCACCACCAAGACAACCAGATGGAGAGGACCGATGAGATGACGTTGCGACCCACGGAGTGATGATATGTTTCTACTTAATCTGTCTCTCTCACTTTCCCTGTCCCCCTCCCACACACCCCTTTTTCCATTTCTTTTTTTTTTTTTCTGTTTCTTTCTATTTGCCTCTTTTACTGTTAAATAAAATATATCAATATTTTTGGCAAAAAACATTTAACCTTGTTTAGTCTTAATCACGTTTTGGGGAATATTTCGAACCTCAGGATTCTATCTGTAATCCACAGAGAGCTCACTTTTCTTCTTTGTGATTAGAGCAGATTGCAACAGTCAAGTAGTGCGAATGGGTGTTTCAGGTCGCTTAAAGAATCACTTGCAAAGGTATCGGCAAAATCAGGTTTAATATAAAAGTGAAAGCACAACATAGTTCTTTGGCAAGGTTTACTCTACTACTTACTAGATAGTGTTTTTCATTGGTAGCTAGAAACCAGTGTTTTGGCTACTGCTGAGCAGTGTTGGCGCAGGATCAGCGCTGTCTCTCCAACATTCCGCCCCCTATCAGTAGGCCGCAGGTTTGCAAGATCCTGGAAGGGGACACAACTAGGCCAGCTGATCCAAATTGGCCAGAGGGATGTTCCGTACCCTATGACGTCAGCTCAGGTATAAAAGCTAAGAAAAGGAGGAGGAAGGAGGTGCATTCATTATTTATGACGACGTTTGCCTTTCCAGGCAACCGCTATATGTGCTGAAGCCCTGCTTTCCTGGAAGTGGCCGGACAGCACTTGCTGATGGGAACTAGAGGATGGAATTATTTTCTTTTTCCTCTTTGCTTGTTAGCATGCAAACTTTCACTTTTGCTTTAGTAAACTGCTTTATTGCAACATGCAAGTTTTTTTCCATCTTATTTTCTCTCCCCTTTCCAGCTGAGAAACGGGAGTGATAGAGCAGCCTGGTGGGCACCTGGCATCCATCCAAGGTCAACCCAACCACAATCTTTTTTTTGCCAAATGTGGGCCGAGACAACGACAGTTTTATATCTTGCATGCCATAGTAATAGTAGTTGTTGAGCAGCAAGCTCCTGTGCAGGACATGGAGTTTGTCAGGTGCACTGCTTATCTCTTTGTTTTGTTGAGTTTGGGAACATGTTAATACAAACAATGGCTCAGTACTTTGCTGTGATATTGATGGCTTTGTTGTGTAGGGGGAGCTATTTTCTGGGGACAATGAGGGAATTCATCTCCCTCTCCCTACCCGGGATTGATGTGGATGGTTTTAGAATGCGGGCTCTTGTGTTCTTTGTTCATCCTTGTGTAAGCTGTTGAATACTATTAACTAATAGTGTTGGCACACTATGGGGTTTGTGGAATCTGGTGCCATCCTGGTGTAAGACAAAACAAACTGTAGGTGAGGAGATACTGAAATGTGTCCTGAAGCGGCTGGTCCCTGGGTGGCAGTGTGTGTGGAAGGATTTGTGCAGGTTCCTAGAGTGCTTATCACGTCCCATTGCCTGGGACTTTACACCTGAACAGGCAATGAACCCTGGCAAACTGGCGCGTCACCTGATAGAAGGGTGCCTTGCCTACCCTGATGAAACCCAGCAGCTTCTCACCCTGTACTGGGGCCTGACCTGAGCCTATCGAGCCACAGTTCAGTACTTTCAGAGGACTGTGGCTGAGGCAGCGACCCTAACTGCGTTTGAGGACACTATGGCTGAGATAGGGACCCAAACAACAACAACTGCAGTAATTGCCCCCCCAGTAGTGACAAAGAAAAGGTGGATAAGGAGAGTCAAGGAGTGAACAGCTAGACTCCTTTTAATAGTCCCATATGGCCAGTGCAAAAGTCTGGTGGAGGGTGGAGTTTAACAGTAGACCATTGTGGCCTGAATGAAGTAACGCCCCCACTGAGTGCTGCTGTACCGGATATGTTAGAGCTCCGATATGAACTGGAGTCAAAGTTCACTTTGCTGCACTTGGCATTGTCAATGCATTTTTCTTTATTCCTCTGGCAGCAGAGTGCAGACCAGAGTTTGCTTTCACGTGGAGGGGTATCCAATACACCTGGAATCAACTGCCCCGGGGGTGGAAACACAGCCCCACCATCTGTCATGGACTGATCCAAAGTGTACTGGAAATGGGTGATGCCCCTGAACATCTACAATACATTGATGACATCATTGTGTGGGGCAATAAGGCAGAAGAAGTGTTTGAGAAGGGAAAAAGAGTAGTTCAGAATGTTCTGAAAGCTGGGTTTGCCATAAAGAAAAGCAAGGTCAAGGGACTTGCACGGGACATCAAGTTCTTGAGCATCAAATGGCACGATGGCCGCCATCATGTGCATATGGATGTGGTTAACAAGGTAGCAACTATGTCTTCACCAGCTAAGAAGAAAGAAACACAGGCTTTTGTAGGCCTTGTGAGGTTCTGGAGAATGCACATTCCAGGTTATAGTCAGTGTATTGGTTTGAAAACAAACCAGTGGGAGATCACAAGTCAAGATTGAAATTAAAAATAAGTGAAATAATTCAAGGAAAAAGCACTGACAAAGTTAGATACAACTTAACACCCTGTTAGGGTGGTGGTAGCAGTTCGACTGAAGTAGTTCAGTTGAAGCGGTGATCCTGTGAAGGTTTAGTCTTTAGCTGAAGATCTAGTGTAGCTCTCGTCTTCTGGGAACCTAGTAGACAGGACTAGCTCAGGCAGTTCTAAGGCTAGGTTATATCCAGGTGGGAACACCTGGCTCTTCTTTCTTGGGCAGAGCATCTCACAATGGGATGAGATAAGTCCATGAGTCACACGGTGGGTCCCTGATGGCTTATTGTCTGTCATGTGGGGTGGGTCATTAGCAAGTGATAATAGCTAACGGATGGCTCATTGCTTGTCATCTGAGTGGGTGATAGCAGCTAATGGCCCACAGCTGGTGGTAATAGAATACTTAACTACATCAATATTGCAACTTAGGACATTATCTACCCCTTATTCTATTACCATCTACACAGTTCTCACTTAAGATAAGGTCTCCTTGTGGGACACAACGGGTTTCTCTATCTGCCTGCATCACTCACCAAGTATAACTAGGTCTTTGGGCAAAAACTACTCTACGGATGGGTTTGCCTTTCCCTGACGTGGGACTAATCTAAACAGTCTTTTCTAAAAAACCTCTTACGTGTACCACAGGGACTTTATCTCTATCCACTGTGTGCAAAGGTTCGGACTCGGCAGGACCGGCTCGATTGATAGAACTCCTTGTGTTAACCATCTAGGTGGCTTTTGCTAAGTTCAGTTCTCAATTTTTGAAGGTTTCTCTGCTAAGTGCTTTTAAAGTTGTCTTAAGTAGTCCGTTGCACCGTTCAACTTTCCCGGCAGCTGGTGCATGATAGGGGATATGGTATATCCATTCAATTCTGTGTTCTCTAGCTCAGGTGCTTATGAGGCTATTCTTGAAATGGGTTCCATTGTTAGACTCGATTCTCTCAGGGGTACTATGTCTCCACAGGACTTGCTTTTCTAGACCTAAGATGGTGTTCTGGGCAGTAGCATGAGGCACAGGGTAGGTTTTTAACCATCCCGTGGTTGCTTCTACTATGGTCAACACGTAGCGCTTTTTTTGGCGGGTTTGGGGAAGTGTGATGTAGTCAACTTGCCATACTTCCCCATACTTGTACTTTGACTATCGTCCACCATACTACAGAGGCTTTACCCGCTTGGCCTGTTTGATTGCAGCGCAAGTCTCACAGCTGTGGATGACCTGTGAGATGTTGTCCATGGTCAAGTCTACTCCTCGGTCACGAGCTTACCTGTATGTTGCATTTCTCTCTTGATGACCAGAGGCATCATGGGTCTAACGAGCTAGAAATAATTCTCCTTTGTGCTGCTAGTTTAGATTTACCTGTGACACTTTCACCTTGGCAGCTCGGTCTACCTGCTCGTTGTTACGATGCTCTTTATTAGCCTGACTCTTAGGTATATGTGCATCTACATGTCGAACTTTCACAGTCAGCTTTTTTGTCCGGGCGGCGATGTTCTGCTAAATCTCAGCGGTTTAGATGGGTTTTCCTCTGCGCTGCCAGTTAGCCTTTTTCTAGCGATCTAACTATCTCCATAGCGCGTTGGCTACTATCTAGGAGTCAGTGTAGAGATAGAGCTTTGGCCATTTTTTTCGTTCGGCAATATCTAAAGCCAGTTGGATGGCTTTAAGCTCTGCGACTTGGTTTGATCTACTTTGTCTCTCGGTAGCCTGTACAGCTTGTCGTGTGGGGCTCTATACTGCAGCTTTCCATTTTCGATCTGCGCTTACAATTCGGCAGGACTCATCGGTGAAGAGGGCATAGCGTCTTTCACTCTCCGGCAGCTCGTTATACGGGGGTGCTTCTTCGGCACGTGCTATTTGCTCCTCTACTTCTTCTGAAGATAATTTATAAGTCTCACCTTCAGGCTAGTTTGTTATGATTTCTAGAATCCTAGGGCGATTTGGGTTTCCAATACGGGCGCGCTGTGTGATGAGGGCAGTTCATTTGCTCCACGTGGCATCAGTGGCATGGTGAGTAGAGGGAATCCTTCTCTTGAACATCTACCCCAGCATTGGCAGTCGGGGTGCAAGGAGAAGTTGTGTTTCTGTGCCGATCACCTCTGAGGCGGCTTGGACTCTTTCGTAAGCTGCTAAGATTTCTTTCTCGGTGGGAGTGTAGTTGACTTCAGACCCTCTGTAACTTCGACTCTAGAATCTTAGTGGTTGACCTCGGGTCTCACCAGGCACTTTCTGCCAAAGGCTCTAGGACAGACTATGGCTCCCGGCTGTAGAGTAAAGCACATTCTTTACCTCTGGTCTTGTTTTGACTGGTCTAAGGGCTACTGCATGAGCGATCTCCTGTTTGATCTGGGTGAAGGTTTGCTGCTGTTCAGGGCCCTAGTGGAAATCATTCTTCTTGTGGGTTATGAGGTAGAGAGGACTCATGATTTGGCTGTACTCAGGGATGTGCATTCTCCAAAAGCCTATGGCGCTTAGGAAAGTTTGCGTCTCCTTTTTGTTGGTTGGTGGAGACATCGCGATGATCTTATTGATGACTTCAGAAGGAATCTGACGCCGTCCGTCTTGCCACTTTACTCTCAGGAACTGGATCTCTTTGGCAGGTCTCTTGACTTTGCTCTTTTTGATGGCGAAACCGGCTTCCAGGAGAATTTTGATGATTTTCTCTCTTTTCTCAAATACTTCTGTTGCTGTGTTCCCCCACACAATGATGTTATCAATATACTGCAGATGTTCTGGAGCCTCACCCTTTTCCAGTGCAGCCTGGATCAGTCCATGGCAGATGGTGGGACTGTGCTTCCAGCCTTGGGGCAGTCGGTTTTATGTGTACTGCACACCTCTTCAGGTGAAAGCAAACTGAGGCCTGCACTCTGCTGCCAGAGGAATGGAGAAAAAGGCATTGGCAATGTCGATGGTTGCATACCACTTTGCTGCCTTGGATTCTAGCTCATACTGAAGTTCCAACATGTTCGGTACAGCAGCACTCAGTGGTGGTGTGACTTCATTCAGGCCACGGTAATCTACCGTCAGTCTCCATTCTTCACTGGACTTACGCACCGGCCATATAGGGCTGTTAAAGGGTGAGTGAGCCTTGCTGACCACCCCTTGGCTCTCTAGATCTCGAATCATCTTATGGATGGGGGCTACAGAGTTTCTGTCAGTGCGGTATTGCCGGCGATGCACTGTTGCTGTAGCAATTGGTACTCGCTGTTCTTCAATTTTTAGTAGTTTTACAGCAGACGGGTTATCTGAGAGACTAGGCGGGCTATTTAGTTGTTTTATGTCTTCTGTCTCTATGGCTGCTATCCCAAAAGCTCAGCGATGTCCCTTCGGGTCTTTGAAATATTCACACTTGAGATAATCTATGCCGAGGATGTATGGGGCGTCTGGACCAGTCACAATGGGGTGTTTCTGCCACTCGTTCTCAGTTAAACTCACTTCAGCTTCCAGTACAGTCAGCTGCTGGGATCCTCCTGTCACCTCAGAAATAGAAATGGATTCGGTCCTCACATACCTGGATGGTATCAGGGTGCACTGAGCGCCGGTGTCAACCAAAGCTGTGTATCTTTGTGGGTCAGACGTGCTAGGCCATCGGATCTACACAGTCCAATAGATCCGATTATCCCTTTCCTCTACCTGGCTAGAGGCAGGGCTCTTCTAATCTTGTTTTTGGTGCACGATGTTCTTCTGTAGATGTGTTCTTGACGTTCCTTTAAGAGGATCAGTCATATTATCATTTCCATTCTGTCGGGGGTTCTGTCTACAAGAGACTGGGGCAGTGTTGTACTTGGATGAGCTTCTTGAGGTGGATGTTTCTGTTTTCAATTCACGTACCCGGGCTGCTAAGGTGGAGGTGGGTTTCCTATCCCACTTCCTCATGTCTTCCCCATGCTCTTGAAGGAAAAACCAGAGGTCACGTCGTGGAGTTTGTTTTCTTTCCCTGACTGGAGTACGTCTGCTCCTGATGGCAGAGACTCGGGTTGGTTTTGGTGTGGCATGGAAAAATCTTTCTGTGAGCTCTTTCCTTAGTTTCTGATGGCTCTCTTCAATCAATTTCCGGACTTGCTCGGCCAGGTTTGTTTCTACTGATGAGACCTGGGTGCGTAGTGGGGCGGTGACAGTGTCTTCATAAATTCTCAGTTTGTTTGCTAACACGCCCACCTGGTCTTTGCCTTCCCTCCACTGCAATGTTGCTAGGTAACGAGAGTATATCTCTGGTCTGAGCCGCGCGAATCTTAGCCACATTTGTGAAGTGCACCGGACATTATCTGGGCTCTTGGGGAATCTCTCGTTGTCTGAAAAAATGATCTCTAGCACGGCCAATTCCCTCAGGCATCGGATACCTTGTTCTATTGTGTTCCATTTCCTTTGGTGCATCTGGAGGTCTTCTTTGCACAGGTATCTGTCCCGTACACTCAGCAGCAATCGCCGCCAGAGGCTGAGAGTTTCCTGGGTTTTCCCAATCCCCTGGTCAATGACCACATCCTGAGACAGGGATCCCAGTTGTCTGGCCTCACTTCCATCCAGAATAGTGTCATTAGCTGCAGCGTCTCAGATACGGAGCAGCTAGGTCAAGATGGACTCATTCGCCTGCCGGGTGAATTCCCTCCGTAGGTCACGCAGCTCCCCCAGGGATAGAGAGCAAGTGATGATCTCCGGCTCTGTCTCTTCTGCTGGGTGAGATGGTCCTGCCGCATCCTCATCAGTCGCTGTGCGGACTGACTTGCTCTTGGATTTCTTTTTCTGGATGGGGGCAACTGCTACTGGCTTTGGCTGTTCTGATTCGGCAATGGTCTGTGTTGAGACATTGACTGCTCCTTTGGTTCTGTTCCTCTTGCCTGCTGACTTGCTTCGTTTCTCTTCTTCAAGAAGACAAAGTATTGTTCTGTTCTTCAGCATGAGGTAAACGGTGCTGGTCAAAGAAAACAGAACTAACAAAAAGATTATGCCATCCCTAGCATCCAGAGAGAACTCAATGTTGTCAAAAATGGCTGTGCCTGACCTGAAAGGCTGGAAGAAACCGCTCTCTCTTCCTAGCCCCAGAGGGTGGGTGCGATTGCTGATGAGATCTCAGACGAAGCAGCTCAGGTTAGGCCAGGCAGACAAAGTCGAGTATATATAAAGAATGGTGTTCATCGCCTCACAGGTAACCATGCCATAGGCATAATAAACCAATAGAGCAATTCTCATGCCATTCCCTGGTCGCAACAGGAGCAATACGACGGGCAGATAGTATCCTATTTGAGGAAAAATATAGAGAGCGAGATACAGTACCTATATAGATAAGCCGAGCATCATGGTGCTAGGATTTCTGAGTTTCCCCAGGTCGTGCCCCACGTTGGGCGCCAAAATATGTATTGGTTTGAAAACAAACCAGTGGGAGATCACAAGTCAAGATTGAAATTAAAAATAAGTGAAATAATACAAGGAAAAAGCACTGACAAAGTCAGATACAACCTAACACCCTGTTAGGGTGGTGGTAGCAGTCCAACTGAAGTAGTTCAGTTGAAGCGGTGATCCTGTGAAGGTTCAGTCTCCAGCTGAAGATCCAGTGTAGCTCTCGTCTTCTGGGAACCCAGTAGACAGGACTAGCTCAGGCAGTTCTAAGGCCAGGTTATATCCAGGTGGGAACACCTGGCTCCTCCCTCCTGGGCAGAGCATCTCACAATGGGATGAGATAAGTCCATGAGTCACACGGTGGGTCCCTGATGGCCCATTGCCTGTCATGCGGGGTGGGTCATTAGCAAGTGATAATAGCTAACGGATGGCCCATTGCTTGTCATCTGAGTGGGTGATAGCAGCTAATGGCCCACAGCTGGTGGTAATAGAATACTTAACTACATCAATATTGCAACTTAGGACAGTCAGCTCGTGAGTCCCCTCTATTGAGTGACCTGGAAGAAGAACCATTTTCAGTGGGGCTTTGAGCAACAACAGGCCTTTGAGCAGATCAAACAGGAAATAGCTTGTGTGGTAGCTCTTGGGCTTGTTTGGACAGGACCAGCCCTGCAAAATATACTCTACCCTGCGGCTAGGTAGCACAGTCTCACTTGGAGCTTCTGGCAAAGAACTTCAAGAGAAACCTGAGGTCCACCATTAGGGATTTGGAGCTGGAGTTATTGAGGATCAGAAAGCCCACTACAATCCAACTGAAAAAGAAATATTAGTTGCATATGGGGGGATTCGTGCATCCTCAGAAGTTCTTGGGAAAGAAGCATGTCTCCTCTTGGCACTGCAATTTCATGTGTTACACTAGATGTTCCAAGGAAGCATCCCTTCAACGCATCATGCAACCGGTGCTCCATGGAGTAAGTGGGTAGGTAGCACTGATCACACAAGGAGTCCAACTGGGGAAAACCAATTGCCCAAGAATCCATGAAAAAAGGCAGAAATTTTGGACAATTTCTTTGAAAGGTGACTTTGTGCTCAAGAAGCACCACCATATAATGAGTTATCAGAAGATGAAAGAGGCTATGCTCTATTTACTGATGGATCCTGCCTCGTAAAAGGAAACCATCAGAGGTGGAAAATTGCTGTGTGGAGTCCCACATGATGAGTCATTGAGGCCGCTGAAGGAGAAGAAAAGTGACCTGTATTCTGTCTCTATACTGACTCCTGGATTGTGGCTAACGCACCATGAAGGTTGCTGCAGCAATGGAGGAAGCCCAATTGGCAATTGTCGGGGGTTGAGTACCTTTGGAATTTCTTCCCATTCCTGTTACTAAGCAACAAATAGTTGGGTGTTTTAGAGCCATCAAGTCTTTTGTAAAAGACAAAAGGTGTGCTTGGGAGGGCACGGTAAGGGAAGAGCCGGCCCTGGGAACGCTCTCTCGTGGTTCGGACGCTGAGGGGAGAGGCTGCTCTTTTGCTGCTCTTCGCCTGGGACCAGAGCGAATCCAACTGTGCCCTGTTTTTTCTCTTCTCCTGGCTGGGTGAGCTTTGATTCAACCTTTCTCCCCACAGGGAAGGGCACGTTTTCCCCCCCCCCAGGCTGCGTTCCCTCGCGGCTGCTGCCGGGAGTGTCCCGCGGCCTCTGCTGCCTGTCCCCGTCCTCTGCCGCACGAGACCGCGGCGTCTGCTGTGACTGCAGAAATCCTCGCTGCCTCGCTGGCCGGGGAGAGAGAGCCGGCACCCGCCCCTGCTGCCCTGCTTTCTCGCTGCTCCGAGCTGTTTCGCTGCCCTGCATGTTTCTCAGCCTGTCCGCCATTGCAGCTGCCGGACGCTGACCTGACCCTGCGCCACAGCACCACCTGCAGTCGCTCGGGAGTCATCGCACCTGCCCTGCCCGGCCGGGAGCTCAACAGCGCCCCTGCTGCTTGCAACCGTGATTACACCACACGGGAGAAGGCTCAGCAGCTCACAAGTTATCTGCTATTGGTTTTCTGGTTCTAGTTGTGGTTGCTATTATTGTTATTGTTTGTTTATAGATACTAGTAAAGAACTGATATTCCTTTTTTTTCCATACCTTTGCCTGAAAGCCCTTGATTTACAAAATTAAATAATTCGGAGGGAGGGAAAAAAATCACATTCTCTGTTCTAAGGGAGGGTTCAACCTCTCTTGGCAGACACCTGTCTTTCAAACCAAGACAGATCTTGGTGCCCAATGTGGGGCACGAGGGCATTGGAAGAAAAAGGAATAACAGTTTCTGTGAGACCTATCTTAGTGTGGTGAAGATGAAAACCTCATTAAGTGGTACTATGCTGAGTATACCCTGGTTTGGTTGGCACATAATTGTGACCACATTTTTCCCATTTGCAGCTCCCTACCTAAACATGGGTCCTATAACTAAGGTTATTGTGGCTGTCATCCATTTTGCACAATGGGCCAATAGGGTGAAGAATTTCTGGATCTTTCAGTTCATTTTAACGGCAGGCACATGGCTACAGTTTTTTGACACCATCAGTACATGTTTTTGGAGTTTGGTAATGGTACCTTTTGTGAGGAGATAACACCAGGAGAAAGTTTTTCTCAACCATTTACTCATTACTTTGGGCCTACCCAACTAATGCTCGAAAGGTTTGGAAACTCTCTAAATGCTTATGATATCATACAGTGGCTGATGCTGCTGTGGCTGATAGGTCTATCCTACTTTGCATTCCGGGATAAGGTGAAAATTCCCTGGGTAACCGTTCTAACAGCTGTGCCAGGGAATAGGGATGCAGCCACAGAGCCCAAGGCTGTCCCAGAGCCTGGAGATACCCCACAGCCTGACCCTGTCCAACAGCCTGCCTCAGAAACAAACCGTCCAGAATGGGTAGGGGTGCTAGTGGAAGAAATACACAGAATACACCAGCTGCTGAAAGAATACATCTCCCTAGCAGGTGTAAAACCCTCTCCTCGCCCCAAAGGGAAAGAGTCTGATGGTGCAGCAGTGGAACCCACAGATGTTACGACCATCCAGGTTCCAGCTGAATCCCAAGAGCAGCCACAGCCAGCAGCAGTTGCCCCTGTGGTACGTACAAAGTATAAGACCAAATCAGTACGCCCAGTTAATGATGATGGGGAGCCATTGCCCTCACAACCAGCAGTAGAATCTGAGCCCATAATCATCACTGAGTCCTTCCACTTTGATACTCTCCGTAATCTGCGAGATGATGTTAAGAGACGGGCGCACGAAGCTTTCCAAACCTGGTTACTTCGGGTTTGGGACCTTATGGGCCCAGGTGTGCAGCTGGATAATAATGAAGCAAGGAATTTGGGACCCTTGGCCCAAGACCCGGCTGTTGACAAAGTGTTCGCAAGGGAGCCAGGGCCCCTTTCTTTCTGGGAGAGGCTTTTAATGGGTGTAAGAGAGAAGTTTGCCAACAGAGCCAGAATGCAGGATCCCCACCGTAAATTGTCCTGGAAGACCATTGAGGAAGGGATCCAACGGCTGAGAGAAGCAGCCATAATGGAGGTGCTCTTTGGGAAGGATGGACAGCACGAAAATGACCCTGATAAGGTCAGGTGCACCGGGCAAATGTTGTGGAGCCTTGCAAGGCAAGGACCAGACCATCATGCCACCTTCCTTGCAACTATTAATGCTGATGGCAATCGAGAGACGGTGGGTTCAATAACTGACAGGCTCAGGTATTATGCAAGTGTAATCAGTGACCCGATGCAGGCTCAGGTCTCTGCTGTGGTTAAAGACCTCAGGGAGGAGATCAAAGAGGAGATGAAGGACCTGAGGGAGGAGATTAGGGACGAGATGAGGAGGATCAATGTGGCACCAGTGAGAGTCACAGGCCCCAATACCAGAGCCCGACGTCTCCCAGCTAGGGAGAGAGGGTACACCCCACGAGCTGAGTTGTGGTTCTTTCTGCATGACCATGGGGAAGACATGAGGAGGTGGGATGGGAAGCCCACTACTGCCCTGGCAGCACGGGTGCGTCAGCTTAAGGAGGGAAACGCTGGCCGAGGGGATTCTGCTAAAGCGAAGGTAGCCTCAGCTTCCCGTGGCCGACCTGCTAGGTACAATAGAAGGGAAGATGATGGGTCAGATCCCCTTGAAGGAACCTCTGGAATGTATGACCAGGAAGGGAATGATAACCAGTGCTAGAGGGGCCCTGCCTCTAGCCAGGTAGAGGTACGGGAAAACCGTGTTTTTTGGACTGTGTGGATTCGATGGCCTGGCGCATCAGAGCCACAAAAATATGAAGCACTAGTTGATACAGGTGCGCAGTGTACCCTAATGCTATCGGGACTTGCGGGAGCAGAATCTATTTCTATTGCTGGTGTGACGGGGGGATCACAGCAGTTGACCCTGGTTGAAGCCGAGGTGAGCCTGACTGGGAAGGAGTGGCAAAAACATCCCATTGTGACTGGTCCAGAGGCTCCATGTATTCTAGGCATAGACTTCCTCCGTAACGGCTATTTCAAAGACCCGAAAGGACTCAAGTGGGCTTTTGGAATAGCTGCTGTCGAGGCAGAGGGCGTGAGGCAATTGAACACCTTGCCTGGACTATCAGAGAACCCTTCTGCAGTCGGACTTTTGAAGGTGGAGGACCAAAAAGTACCAATTGCCACCTTGACAGTGCACCGCCGGCAATACAGGACTAATCGAGATGCTGTGGTTCCCATCCACAAGATGATCCGTGAGCTGGAGAGCCAAGGGGTGGTCAGCAAGGCCCACTCATCCTTTAACAGCCCCATCTGGCCTGTGCGCAAATCTGACGGAGAATGGAGATTGACTGTGGACTATCGTGCCTTGAATGAGGTGACTCCACCTCTGAGTGCTGCTGTGCCAGACATGCTGGAGCTCCAGTATGAGCTAGAGTCCAAGGCAGCAAAGTGGTATGCCACTATTGACATTGCAAATGCATTTTTCTCCATTCCTCTGGCAGCAGAGTGCAGACCTCAGTTTGCTTTCACCTGGAGGGGCGTGCAGTACACGTGGAACCGACTGCCCCAGGGGTGGAAGCACAGTCCCACCATCTGCCATGGACTGATCCAGGCTGCTCTGGAAAAGGGTGAGGCCCCGGAACATCTGCAGTACATCGACGACATCATTGTGTGGGGGAGCACAGCGGAAGAAGTGTTTGAGAAAGGAGAGAAAATCATCCAAATTCTCCTGGAAGCCGGCTTCGCCATCAAGAAGAGCAAAGTCAAGGGACCTGCCCAAGAGATCCAGTTCCTAGGAGTGAAGTGGCAAGACGGCCGACGTCAGATTCCTTCTGAGGTCATCAATAAGATCACAGCGATGTCCCCGCCAACCAACAAGAAGGAGACGCAAGCCTTCCTAGGCGCCATAGGTTTCTGGAGGATGCATATCCCCGAGTACAGCCAGATTGTGAGCCCTCTCTACCTGGTGACACGCAAGAAGAATGATTTCCACTGGGGCCCTGAACAGCAACAAGCCTTCGCTCAGATCAAGCAGGAGATCGCTCATGCAGTAGCCCTTGGCCCAGTCAGGACAGGACCAGAAGTGAAGAATGTGCTCTACTCTGCGGCCGGGAGCCATGGTCTGTCCTGGAGCCTTTGGCAGAAGGTGCCTGGCGAGACTCGAGGACGACCACTGGGATTCTGGAGCCGAAGTTACAGAGGGTCCGAAGCCAACTACACTCCCACCGAGAAGGAAATTCTAGCAGCCTATGAAGGTGTCCAAGCCGCCTCAGAGGTAATTGGTACGGAAGCACAATTTCTCCTTGCACCCCGACTGCCAGTGCTGGGGTGGATGTTCAAGGGAAAGGTTCCCTCAACCCACCATGCCACCAATGCCACGTGGAGCAAATGGATTGCTCTCATTACACAGCGCGCCCGTATTGGAAACCCGAATCGCCCTGGGATCTTAGAAATAATTACAAATTGGCCCGAAGATGAAGACTTTGGCCTCACGGATGAAGAGGAGCAGGAATAAGTGTCTCGCGCAGAGGAAGCTCCACCTTACAACCAACTGCCACAAGATGAAACACACTACGCTCTGTTCACTGATGGTTCCTGTCATATTGTGGGGGCAAATAGGAAGTGGAAAGCAGCCGTATGGAGCCCCACACGACGGGTTGCAGAGGCTAAAGAAGGAGAGGGGGGATCGAGTCAACTTGCTGAACTCAAAGCCGTTCAGCTGGCCCTGGACATTGCTGAAAGAGAGAAGTGGCCAAAGCTTTGCCTCTACACTGATTCATGGATGGTAGCCAATGCTCTATGGGGTTGGTTGGAAAGGTGGAAAAAAGCCAGCTGGCAGCGTAGAGGAAGACCAATCTGGGCTGCTAATGAGTGGCGGGACATTGCCACTAGGGTGGAGAAGCTACCTGTGAAAGTCCGTCATGTAGATGCCCATGTCCCCAAGAGCCGAGCTAATGAAGAACACCGAAACAATGAACAGGTGGATAAGGCTGCAAAGATAAAAGTGTCACAAATAGATTTGGATTGGCAACACAAGGGGGAGCTGTTCCTAGCTCGATGGGCCCATGATGCCTCTGGCCATCAGGCCAGAGATGCCACCTACAAGTGGGCACGAGACCGAGGGGTGGATCTAACCATGGACTGTATCTCCCAGGTAATCCATAACTGTGAGACGTGTGCTGCCATCAAGCAAGCCAAGCAGGTGAAACCCCTGTGGTATGGTGGAAGGTGGTCTAAATATAAGTATGGAGAGGCCTGGCAGATTGATTACATCACACTGCCTCAAACCCGCCATGGCAAGCGCTACGTGCTCACAATGGTAGAAGCCACCACTGGGTGGCTGGAAACCTACCCTGTGCCTCACGCCACTGCCCGTAACACCATCCTGGGCCTTGAAAACCACGTCCTGTGGAGGCATGGTACCCCTGGGAGAATTGAGTCAGACAACGGGACTCATTTTAAAAATAGCCTCATAAACACCTGGGCTAGGGAACATGGCATTGAGTGGGTGTACCACATTCCTTATCATGCACCTGCTGCTGGCAAAGTGGAGCGATGCAATGGTCTGCTAAAAACCACCTTGAAAGCTTTAGGCGGGGGGACTTTTAAAGGTTGGGAGCAGCATTTAGCCAAGGCCACCTGGCTAGTTAACACCCGAGGTTCCACCAACCAAGCTGGCCCTGCCCAATCTGAACCCCTGCAAACAGCAGACGGGGATAAAGTTCCAGTGATACACATGAGAGGCATGCTAGGGAAAACTGTTTGGATTAATTCCGCCTCAAGCCAAGACAAACCCACCCGTGGGGTTGTTTTCGCTCAGGGACCAGGGTGTACCTGGTGGGTGATGCAAAAGAATGGAGAGACACAAAGCATACCTCAGGGAGACCTTAGTTGGGGTTGAATTGCCCATAACACTCTGCCTGTATCCATATCTGTATGTGTATATGTATATAATTAGAGTAATGCATGTGTATATATAATTTAAATGTTTAGGCTCAATGTAACATGTTGGAATGGGAAAAAATTTGGGGTGGATTATGTCGGGGGTTGAGTACCTTTGGAATTTCTTCCCATTCCTGTTACTAAGCAACAAATAGTTAGATGTTTAGAGCGATCAAGTCTTTTGTAAAAGACAAAAGCTGGGCTTTGGGCAGGGCAGGGTAAGGGTAGAGCCAGCCCTTGGAACTGGCTCTCGTGGTTCGGACGCTGAGAGGAGAGGCTGCTCTTTTTCTGCCCTTTGCCTTGGACCAGAGCAGATCCAGCTGTGCCCTGTTTTTTTCTCTTCTCCTGGCTGGGTGAGCTTTGATTCAACCTTTCTCCCCACGGGGAAGGGCACGTTTTCCCCCCCCCCAGGCTGCGTTCCCTCGTGGCTGCTGCCGGGAGAGTCCCGCGGCCCCTGCTGCCTGCCCCTGCCCTCTGCCGCACGAGACCGCGGCGTCTGCTGTGACTGCAGAAATCCTCGCTGCCTCGCTGGCCGGGGAGAGAGAGCCGGCACCCGCCCCTGCTGCCCTGCTTTCTCGCTGCTTCGAGCTGTTTCGCTGCCCTGCGTGTTTCTCAGCCTGTCCGCCATTGCAGCTGCCGGACGCTGACCTGACCCTGCGCCACAGCACCACCTGCAGTCGCTCGGGAGTCATCGCACCTGCCCTGCCCGGCCGGGAGCTCAACAGCGCCCCTGCTGCTTGCAACTGTGATTACACCACACGGGAGAAGGCTCAGCAGCTCACAAGTTATCTGCTATTGGTTTTCTGGTCCTAGTTGTGGTTGCTATTATTGTTATTGTTTGTTTATAGATACTAGTAAAGAACTGATATTCCTTTTTTTTCCATACCTTTGCCTGAAAGCCCTTGATTTACAAAATTAAATAATTCGGAGGGAGGGAAAAAAATCACATTCTCTGTTCTAAGGGAGGGTTCAACCTCTCTTGGCAGACACCTGTCTTTCAAACCAAGACAGCAATTCAGGGATAAACCCATCTGGGCTGCTGCATTTTGGCAGAACATTGCTGCACAGGTCGAAAACATGGCTCTGAAGGAACATCATGTAGATTCTTACATGCCCAAAAGCCATGTCACAGAGGGACATCACAACAATGAACAGGTAGATAAGGCTGCCAAAATTAGAATAGCTCATGTAGACTTAGACTGGGAGCCAAAGTGTGAACTAATTACAGCCCGATGTGCCCATGAAACATCAGGACATCTAGGTAGAGATGCAACCTACAGATGGGCCTGTGATCGAGGGGTGGACATGACCATGGAGGCTATCCCACAGGTCGCCCATGAATGTGAAACGTGCTGCAATCAAGTGAGCCACACAAGTAAAATCTCCTTGGAATAGATGGCCAAACTGGGTTTTTAGTATGTTGAGGCCTGGCAAATTGACTATATTGGACCACTGTCATGAACACACCAATGGAATAGCTACATACTCATCATGGTTGAGGCAACTACTGGTTGGCTGGGAACATACTCTGAAACATGTGCTATTGCTCAAAACACCATCTTAGTCCTTGTGAGAGTCAATTTGTGGCAACATGGTACCCCAGACAGAATGGAATCAGACAATGAGTCTCATTTTTGAGAGAGCTTCATAAACTCTTGGGCAAAGAAACATGCATTGAGTGGATATATCACATCCCCTATCACCCACAAGCCTCTGGAAAGATTGAGAGGTATGATGGACTGCTGAAGACTATGTCAAGAGGGTCAGGCAATGCGGCATGGAAGCATTGGGATGCCAAATTTGCAGAAGCCACTTGGTGGGTTAACACAGAGGATCTGCTAACCGCTCTGGTCCTGCCCGAACAAAACCACTACATAGTGCTGTGGGAGGAGATAAGGTCCCTGTACTACACACAGGGAAGTGGCTGGAGTTGATGTGGATTTCTCCTCCCATGGGAAAAGGCAAACCCATTTGTGGGATTGTCTTTGCTCAAGGCGCTGGGTGTACTTGATGGGTAATTCAGAAGGATGGGGAGACCTGATGTGTGCCTCAAGGAGATTTGTCCTTGGGGAAAAAAATAATCTGTGTGTAAATTGTATGTTGCAGGAAGTAAAGCAGCAGGAGTGGCATGAACTGACGATGAGTGGATTTTGCGTGGAGTGAGGAGAGCGCAACGATGACCCAGGCAGGGCCGGTGTCGGTTCCGAACAATCGAGTGTGCTGCTTCTCCTGTCCTGAGGAGCCATCGTGATGGAATGGAGCCCAAGTTGCAGCCTGTTTTTGAACATCTGGAGGGGTGGAGGAAGCCCATGAATTGGGAAATAAATATATTATCTGTGAAAGGACAGGGGACAGTAGTTAATGCAAATGTATGCATCTATGTGTTGGGTGTAAAGATGGTTTAAGGATGTAGCTTAAGTTGTAAGTGTTGTTAAGAATGGATTTCAGTAATGACAAATAAATACAATTGAATAATTAGAAGATAGATATAGATCTCTGTATATAATTCTGTGGGATCTGAGTATGATGCAAATGGTATGGAGGAAGGGGTGGAGATTGTATTGCGTGCAGCTGAGATGGAGTTCATTTTCCCCATAGCAGCCCTCACTGTGCCATGCTTTGCATTGGTTGCTAGAAAGGTGTTGATAACACACGAGTGTTTTGCCTACTGCTGAGCAGTGTTGGCACAGCATCAGTGCTGTCTCTCCAACATTCTGCCCCCCATCAGTAGGCTGGGGGTGGGCAAGATCCTGGGAGGGGACACAACTATGCCCACTGACCCAAATTGGCCAGAGGGATATTCCATACCATATGACTTCAGCTCAGATATAAAAGCTAAGTAAAGGAGGGGGAAGGGGGCACATTCGTTATTTATAACATTTGATTTTTAGAAATGGGAACTGGAGGATAGAATTATTTTCGTTTTCTTCTTTACTTGTTCATGTGCAAACTTTCACTTTTGCTTTAGTAAACTGCCTTATCTCCACTTCTGAGTTGTTTTCCATCTTATTTTCTCTTTTCTCTCTCCTGTCCAGCTGAGAACGGGAAGTGCTAGAGTGGCTCTGTGGGTACCTGGCATCCAACCAAGGTCAACCCACCACAGATGCTTTTGATGCTGTTCAGGTATTGCAGGAGAAGAGTCAGAGATCACTTGGATAGATCTGATCTAGCAGTTAGTTTATTGAGTTCCAGTTGGTAAATTTATATACGTAAAATTTTTAATAAGTACATATGGGTTTGTGGTAAATAGCCAGCTATTTACTACACTTAATATCAGTATGGGATACAAAGTTTATCGCATAAGCTTACTATGCTTATGAAAAACACGTCACTTAGCACCCCGCCCCATGGATGTCTGGTGTCAGGTAAGGGATCTCTCAGCCTCAAGGGGTAACCTTGAGAGGTGTCCCTACTCGAGGGGAGATCACTGCTGCACAGCCAGCTACTATGGAGAGGGAGCTCAACGGACCCTGATGGCTGCACACATTGATAGTGTCAAGTGGTTGACTCGCGGTCAGATTTTCTGCTGTGCTCATGCAGTTTTGGCCTCTTATCAGCCCAGCCTCCAGGCAAACCGGTTTGTTGGCTTTGGTGCTGGTTTCTCGCCAATAGCCTCACACAGTAGGATTACCTTTCGATAATCCTACTTGTTGATCATCTGCCTAGACCAAAGTTCAGATAGTTCAAACAGGAGGAGCGAATCCATTACACCAGGTTTCCCCTAGCAATGACCCCAGAGCTCTGGGGGTGGTAGTCAAGGGTATGTTGGCCCAGGGGTTATTGTCTTCAGTCCTGACGCTGAAGGGAAATGGCGGGAGGAAGAGGGCTGCGGAACTGGTGCTGGCAACAGGGTTTTGGTTTCTATGAGCATGGGACCCTGTTTGTGCATCAGCATCTGCTTGGGAGAGAGGGGCTTCACCTCACTAAGCAGGGCAAAGATATTTTTGGCAGTAGGATAGCTGACCTCATTAGGAGGGCTTTAAACTAACAGTGAGGGTGCAAGGAGGGAGAGGGAGAGAATAACCAGCAGCCCTGTGCGGGAGTGACCGACAGGGTCAATGATCATGAAGCTGGGTGAGAGTTCCAGTACCTGGAAATCCCCCTTAGGAACCCAAAGGCAGCGGTGGATGTCATAGCTGCAAGCATGCCCAGAAGAACGATCTCCTTGGACAAGTAACTGTTACAAGAGGAGCTTGACAGGCAGCACAGTATCTGGGAACACAGACAGGAGATCGATGCGTGTTATTGTACGCTGTCCCAGGCTGAGAGACGGCCTGCCTTCAGGCTGCGTAAGAGGAAGGAAGCTGGAAGCCACTGTGCAGCTGGAAAGCTAACAATGTAATCGCTCTAGCAGAAATGTGGTGGGATGTAGCGTATGAAATGAGAACCACTTGCTGTGTGCAACATGAATTCTGCCTTTATTACAAAGCCAAATAGTAGATATACTTTTCAGCGTGAGAAGTTGTCTCTTAGTTGTTTTCTCAGTCTTTCACAATTCCTCAATACATCTGTCAGCTTTGACAGCTTGTCATTCTTCTCAGGGGAGAGGAGGAAGCCTGCTATCTGCTTCAAATCCTGTGCTGATCAATACCCTTCTGCATCCTGTTTTTCTGTTAGTGGGATTCCGGGGGCCTCTTCCTCTGCAACTCCACAGGGGGAAGACTCAATTTACTAGAGCTCTGCAATCAGTGGCTATATAGTGGTCAGAAGAAAGAAGAGGCAGAGTTTGCCCTCTATGTAAACATAAAATAAGAGGGATTGACTGCACAGAGTTGTCTTTGAAAAACAGTGATGAACAGGTTGAGAGCTTACGGGTGAAATTTAGAGGCCAAGCTGTTGCATTAAGAGTAAGAAATTTGGCCGAAAATAAAGTCCCTTGCATTCCTGCTGATCCTCAGAGATCAGACGGGTGGGGTGCAGTTAGGCTTAATTTCCGATTACAACCAATAAGTCTGGTTGTGTTCTCTTAGAATCTTCGTGAGCACATATTCACCAATAGTGCGGTTTTTTGAAGCTACAGAAATACAGATTTGGAACTGCCATTGGGAAATTCACTAGCTATGATAGAGCTCCAATAACATCGTGCTAACCCAGGTACTGGTAATAATAACAATTGTATGCAGAAGCTTCCCAAGAAGGTGTCCCTGCTTGGAAGGAGGGAGAGGAGAGCAGCCCGTTCACTGTCTCTGAGGTCTAATGGGAATTCCTCCTAACTAGGTGAAATTTCTGCCCTCCTTATATACAGCCCAATCATCTCTTCCTTACGTATAGCATGATCTAAGCCAAGACCTTAGTAATGTAGTCATATATGTGTGCATTTTTTGGCCATGGTGTCCTTCAGAGTTCCAGTCATATGACTTTGTTTCATTCTGTACCTTTCGTCAGAGACAAAAGATGACTATCTTACCTGCCCAGGAACTCCTCCTTCAGCCTCATCGTCCTTTCTTGACGTCAGCTATGCGGATCTCCATCCATAAAGATAACGTATAGCATACATGGTGTAGGCCATAGAAAGTACGCCTTAGCCCTTGCCTGGCTCTGTGGTCATCATCCCACACAAGTTAAAGCAGACTTTGTGGTTGCTGTCTACTATAGGCTGCTCGATCAAGAGGAGGTCGATACGAGAAATCAGCCAAGAGAGGCAGGAGCCCAGCGTGGCTGAGTAACGGCCTTCTCTTCTGGCCGAGCTGAAGCGCAAGGACAAAATGCATGGGTAATGGAAGCAGGAACACACATTCTGGGAAGAATCTCAAGATGCCACCCGGGTCTGTAGGGATGGGATCAAGAAAGCTAAGGCACAGCTGGAGCTGAATTTGGCAAGGGATGTGAAGAATCATAAGATGGGATTCCAGAGGTGCATTGGTCAGAAAAGGAAGACTAAATAATGTGTAACCCCACTCCTCCCTCGCTGATAAATAAGCCAGGAGGTCTAGTGACAAGTAACATGGAGAAGGCTGTGGTACTCTGTGATTTATTTTCCTCCATTTTCACTGCCACTGCTCCCACATCTCTCAAGACCCTGAACCTCAAGGCAGAGAATTGGAGAACAGAGTCCCTCCCATTGTAGGAAACTATCTGTTTTAAGACCACCTGAGGAACCTGTAGATACACAAGTCCTGCACCTGGGGGGGAACTACCCCGTGCACAGGTATATGTTTGTCAGGAAAATTAATCCACAAACACCAGAGGTTTATGTACAAGAAGGAGACGGAGGAGTCCCGTAGCTTTATTCTTAAATAAAGGGAGAGGTCATGGGGCAATTTCCCATGGGGGCTCTCAAATTGCTAGAGGACGCAGCCTCCTTTTTATCCTAATTTCCCGGACGCATTTCCCTCTCTCTTTCCCCATTGGCTGAGGTACTCAAGAAGTACAGACTCTCCGAATCGCCTAATACAGACCCCTTTCTAATGTGCATTCCCCCCTCCCCCTTTTTTTTTCTTTGTGTCCCTGTTCTTTTTCTCTAAGTCCAGGGATTTAACGCGGCCTTGGATGAGCAACAGTCTGTGTCAATTAGTGGAATTCCTACGGAATTTATGGTTCCTCCCATTGCTTCTTTCGCCTATCAGTATCTGGCTTTGTCTACCAGAAGGCCCACTGTTTGTTTGCAAAGACATCTCCCTCTCATTCCTTTCAATGCCTCCTCTTCTTCTCAGTAATTGTCTTTACAAACCTTAGTTACCATTGACTTAATTTTCTCTTCCCGGGTCTTTTTTATTTCGCAATTATTTGCAGTGACATTATTTTCTGTCTTTTTGTAGCCATTTCTGGATCAGTAGGCATGGCTACTACCTGCATCCCCTTGATCACATGCCAAATGAGCTGCACTAGGCAAGGTATTATGCATGGTAAAAAGATTAGAGTTGCTATAGCACATAAGAGGAAAAAGAGCATTTGTTTAACCCATAGTCCACCAGGTAACCACGAAAACGTCCCATTCCCATCCTTTCCACGTTTGGACTGGTACATGAGCTAACTTTCTTATTGCCTTTGTTATTTGTTTCACCACTTTTCCATTGTCATCTATTTGCAAACAGCAGTTTGAGTAATTTAATTTTCCACACACTCCCCCTTCTTCTGCTAATAGATAATCCACTACCATCCAATGTCGGAATATTGCATTCCTCATCTGAGTGGATTGGTTAGCAAGAAGGTCAAGAGCTGTAGCTGTCTGGTTGGTTATTATTTCAAAGACAGCTTGTAACCTAATTATTCGATTCAAATTATAAACGGGTTCTCTGGCACCTGATATGAATTTGTTTAAATTCCAAGTGGCTGGTCCATAGTGTTGTATGATTCGCCCTGGTGGCCATTCATCCTTTCCCCATTTTTGGGTGCTCCCTCCAGCCAAGGATGCATCAACTGCATACTTTTTCTAAATACATGCATTGGGGTGATGTTATGATAATCCTGTATTCCCTATCGTTTGCTTGTATGCTCAGAAATGTGGTCCTGTAGCTTTAACTGCGTTCAGCAGCTGGGAGAAGCGCGGATTGTTTTGAAACTCTTCCCCAGGCTGCTCTGCTGGGGAACAAGGGGGAATAAAGGACATTCCTTCGGCTGGCTGCTGCTGCTGCTGCTGCTGCTGTCGGGGCTGCTAGCTTTCTTCCCTGGGATTGCTTCTTCGTCATCTCCTTTGGACCCTTTCTTTTGATTTATTTTCTCGCCCGGAAAACCCGAGGAGCCCCCGGAGGATGGCAGATGAGAATCCTCCAGGGAGCTACCAGAGCAACTCCGCCCAGCTCTCCCCCTCCAGGACCCCCGGAGAGGGGAAACTACGTCTGAGGAAAAGGACACTAAAGTTTACCAGCTGTTTACTCAGGTTTAATAACTCCTTTTCCCCTGTTTTCCTCTTTCCCTGTGCCTTGCAAGGCACTCTGCGTGTTCTGTTAAATAAGTTTTTTTCACTTTCATCTAAGAAATTCTGTTGTGGTGGGGGAGGGGGTGCCAGAGCCCTTGGCTTTTCGGGGAGGCGTTTGTTCGGAGCACTTTCCACCTAGAAAAATTTGTCTCTAATCCGGGAAAATATCTGGCACCCAACTTAAAGGGGCTTAACAAACTTGGTGCCCACCTTTGTGGGGCTAGAGAAAGTGAAAAAAGAAGAAAACCTTAATAATTACATTCTGGTTTTAAATGCTTTGTATTGGATTACAGCAATCAGTAGTCACCATGTTGTTTGATGGGATGTTGTTTGATGTGATACTGTCTGTCTGGCACGTCGGCCTGTTTCCCTACTAACATGTAGGGGCAATTTTATCCCTAATGTATCATTTTCACAGATCAGGGACATGACTCCGGCTTGTTATAGTAATGTGCGTGATATTGATGATCTATAAAAAAGTATTGGAAACTGTTAAAAATGTATATGCTCTGTTGCTTTCCTCTCCTAGTTTTAGTAGCTTGTTTTGGGGTGTGGAAAGCTGGCTTCTAGAGAAGGGACACGCAGATGTAGATAGATTGCTTCTTAACAAGCCGCTTCTTAACAATAGCCATATTCAGCCAACTATTAATTAGATACCTTCGTCCAATCAGCGATCTAAGGTCACCACGACTTTCTGCAACATAGGAGTCGTGGGGGCCGTCTAGAATGCGTTAATTGGTAACAGATATGCAGAAATCAGGCACTATAGGTAAACATAGATACATGTTAAGGCAAGTAGCCAAACTTAGGGCGTGGAAGTATATAACCAATAGTATTGTATGATTACAGAATATGCATGAGTTAGTTAACTACACTATAAATTGTATGCTGTAAATCAATAAACTGAAGCTTGTGGTAAATTCATATTGGATTGTCAAGCCTCCGTTTCTCGGCAAATGGTGACCCCCGACGTGATACGAACAAGGGTCCTGCTCCCCGTCTGGCTGGACCTGTTGGGGAACAGCGTGGCCACGGCCGAAAATCCAGGCATCTGGCTCCGAAACACCCCGGAGGGTCAAAGCAGTGAGCGCACGTACAGGACGACCGTTATCAGGGCGGGATCTGGACACTGCCGGACTTGTGAGGTGAAAATCTCGCACCAGAGAGGAAAAGTGGCCGGAAGATCTCAGAGGGTGAAAAAAGTGAGTGCGCCATGGAGAGACAAGCCACTTTTGATGTGTTTTATTGCTTTTTAGAAAAGTGGGGGATAAAGGTTAAGGATATAAAGAGTGATTTAATGGCGTTGACAGCATGGGGGTTGGCTAAAGGTTGTTTTATTGACCCTAACAGCATTTTTGATCGTGATGAATGGCAGAAAGTGGGGGATAAGTTGAGGGATGCTATTCTTGAAGATGATAAGGCTGGGAAAAAACTAGGCAAAGTGTGGAAGATAGTTACTAATGCCCTGGATCAGTATCACGCAGAACAGAGGGCGGCTAGGGCTGCTTCTGAGCGGCTGAGTCCACCTCCCCCGTCTACCTCAGGGCAAGGTAACGAGCGATTGTGGTCACTGCCACCTTTAACAAACACAGTGCATATTCCCCCCTCCCATCCGTTAACGGAGGCGTCTGCCCCGATACGCGGCGGGGGAGGAGCGGCGCCGCATCCATTCGCCCCTCTGGCGTCTGCCCCGGTATGCGGCGGGGGAGGGGCGGCGCCGCATCCGTCCGCCCCTCCGGCTCCTGACCATGAGCAGCGCTCCGCTCTGATATCTCAGAACTCGGTTTTACAGTCACCCAGTTTGGGGAGCCCCGAACTTCCGCCTACTGGGGGTCTGGCCAGTCCCGGTGGTGCCGGTTTGGGGGCTGCGTGTCAGCTTGAAATTTATTGGAGGCGATTTACCTCACAGGCGGGTCAGGAGGGTGACGTGGAAGCTGCGACTGAGATGTTGGGGGCGTTGCCAGTAATTTACAGCCAAGAGCGGGGAGGGCTCGCTGCTTCTATTTTAACCCTAAACTGGAAAATCTTATTTCAGTTGCGAGCTACCGTGAGTGAATTCGGAATTCAGGGAGAGCCTACTAGAGAAATGCTAGATTATATCTGGGGATCAGGACTTCTGCTCCCCAACGATATCAAGGGCATTGCACAATTAATACTTACTCAACATCAGTCTCTGCTATTTAATGCTCATTGGCAGGCATGCTGCCAGGAGTCGGTGGCTGTGCAGCGCGCACCAGGTGACCCGCTGCATGGAGTCACTCTAAATGAATTGATGGGGTTAGGTCCTTATCTAAGAAGTGAGGATCAGGCACTCTTGGGACCAAACAAGATTAGAGAGTCTATGGATTTAGCTCGGAATGCTCTGGATAAAATAAAAGCCCCCGGAGGCGTCCCGTCATATATGTCCATCAAGCAGGGGTGGGATGAGCCACTGGGGTCTTTTATAGATAAGATAGCTGCAGCGGTGAAAACAGCAGGAATGGCAGAATGCATGCAAGGGACTATGTTAAAGCAGTGTGTATTGCAAAATGGAAATGGGACAGTCAGAAATCTTATCATGATCATGCCAGAGAATTGGTCCATAGAGGACCTTTCAGAGAAAGCTTCACAGTTCCTTATAGACAGTCAGGCTATGTTGATCAATGCTATTAAGGAGCTGGGGGAGGGATTAAAAGCGCAGGCAGAATGCTCTCAAAATCAAGTCCTCGGCGCACTCACACCCCTCCGGCAGCCAAGGCTACTTCCAGCATCTCAAAAAACAAAGCTCCATTGTTTTCGCTGTGGACAGCCAGGGCACTTACGGCAAAACTGCCCTGCTGGAGCAGTGTGGTGTTCTCAGTGCCAGTCTGCGTCACACAGCTCTGCAGCTTGTCGGAGATCCCAGGGAAACGGGAATCGGAGCGCGAAAGGGACTGTGACACAAATAGTAGCACCTGTCCAACAGGACCAATTGTAATCAGAGGACAGCATATGGGTGCTCTTTTGATCGGGCGTTCATCTGCAACCATGAAAGGACTGGACATTTTAACTGGATTAATCGATGCTGATTTTCAGGGTACAATTGACATTATGGCTCGGACATTTCATCCACCTATTCATATTCCTGCTGGATCTAAAATTGCTCAAGTGATCCCTATACCACAGTTGATTCAAAGTCCATCTGATCGGCCTCATCGAGGAACAGGAGGTTTTGGCTCCACAGGCCCTGCAGTTATGCTAACAGTGGATTTGAAGCAACGTCCACAAAAACGGATATCTTTGGAATATTCTGGCTATCGGATACAATTATCAGCACTTTTGGATACTGGAGCTGATGTCACGGTATTGGATGAAAACAAATGGCCTGCTCACTGGCCAGCATATGCATCTGGAGCTACTGTTTCTGGTGTAGGAGGTATCACCATGGCTCGTCGGTCACCACGTTTAAAAATTACCATCGATGACAAAGTTGTGGACTGTGTGGTACAGTTGTTACCACTTCCCCCAGGAGTAAATGCTTTAGTAGGCCATGATGTTTTGGCCCAAATGGGAGTTGTATTAACATCAGAATCGCATTTCTAGAGGGGGCCATTGCATGGGCTTTCCCCATCCGTCTCACCTGGATTACAAATGAACCTATATGGATGGAGCAATGGCCTCTGAAAAAGGAAAGTCTGGAACAAGCACACTCCTTGATACAAGAACAATTCCAACAGGGACACTTGCGTTTATCTACTAGCCCATGGAATACTCCAATTTTTGTTATAAAGAAAAAATCTGGAAAATATAGACTGCTCCATGATCTGCGTGCTGTAAATGAACAGATGCAACCTATGGGAACTTTACAACCAGGGCTCCCCAATCCCAGCATGCTACCAGATGAATGGTTTCTACTTCTTGTGGACTTAAAGGACTGTTTTTTCACCATTGGACTACATCCAGATGACATGCAGCGTTTTGCTTTTACGCTGCCCTCAATTAACCGTGAGGCACCTGCACAGCATTTTGAATGGACTGTATTACCACAGGGAATGCGGAACTCACCGACACTTTGTCAACTCTATGTGGATGCTGCTCTCAAGCCTCTCCGGACGGCCTGGCCAGAAGTAATCATCTATCACTACATGGATGATATATTACTGGCACAGAGCGCACCTTTTACTGCAGATCAGTTACATACCCTGACTAATCACTTGTGTGCTCAGGGCCTTACAATCGCCCCTGAAAAGGTACAGAACACATCACCATGGCGATATTTGGGATGGACGATAACAGACCATCAGGTTCGTCCTCAAAAACTGCAAATTCACACAAACATCCAAACCCTACATGATGCTCAGAAACTGATGGGTGACTTACAATGGCTTCGTCCTGTCATTGGTATTCCTAATGAACTGTTGAATGTTCTGCGGCCTCTACTGAAAGGCACTGAGCCAGCTACAAAAGTCACCCTCTCTACAGCACAGCAAGCGGCGATCCAGACTATCTCAGAACGTGTTGTACAAAATCATACATCGCGTCGTCTACTTGATGTGCCACTAAATATCACTGTGCTAACTGGCCCTCAATACCTTTTGGGTGCCATCACTCAGCATAAAAAGAAAACGGGGGAAAATACCCCCACCACAAATGAGGATTACAATGTTTTGGTGCTGGAATGGTTAGCACCACCCCTTCAACCACGAAAAACGATTCAGGAAAACATAATTACAATGGCAAATCTTATCAAACGTGGCCGCCAAAGGATAAGGGAGATCCAAGGAACATCGCCAGGGGAAATGCAAGTACCACTGAAGCTGGATGACCTGAACTGGTACTTACAAAATTCTATGGATCTTCAGGCAGCGTTGCTGGAAGAGGGAACCCTCATCAGTATCCGACCTCTCCAGCCTTCTACGCTGGCATGGATGTCTAATCACCGATGGCTAATAAAGCCATTGCGGTCATCCTCTCCGCTTTCAGGAGCAGTGACTGTTTATACAGATGCTGGCAAACGCTCCCGTAAAGCTGCTGCGACGTGGATGGAGGAGAAGCAATGGCGACACAAAATTATTCCTGCAACATCGGAGGACTCTTTACAAACCTTGGAACTATCAGCAGTGGTCTGGGTCTTTACCAACTGGATAGACCAACCTGTTAACATCGTCACAGATTCTCTCTATGTCGCAGACATTGCTAACAGAATTGAGGAAGAAATGGTTAAGGATGTACAAAAACGCCGACTAGCGGAACTATTGATGGTGCTTCAATGCACCATTGGCCAAAGGACTGACCCATATGCCGTGTTGCATATAAGAAGTCATCAGTGGTCAGAGGGCCTTGGAGAAGGCAATGCCAGAGCGGACCGATTGGTAGCGGTGGCGGAAGCTCCAGTATCTTCCTTTGAGAGGGCCCGCCACGCACATATGAACTTTCATCAAAATGCAAGGGGTCTCCATAAGGGTTTTGGAATTCCACTGGCAGAAGCCAGGGCCATAGTGCGGGCCTGCCCTATTTGTAGTTTTCATAACCAGGGTGTTGGTTTGGGTATGGGAGTGAACCCCAAGGGGTTACAAGCTAATGAGTTATGGCAGATGGATGTAACACATTTCCCTGAATTCGGTAGATTAAAATATGTCCATGTTTGCATTGACACATACAGCCACATGATATGGGCAACATTACAGCCCGGCGAAAGAGCCCGGGATGTTATAAGGCACCTTGCTAGTTGCTTTGCCGTATTGGGCAAACCCAAAGCTATCAAAACAGACAATGGACCAGCTTATTGTAGTGCCTTGGTGAAAAAATACATGCAACTTTGGGATATAAAACATACTACAGGAATTCCTCACTCCCCAACGGGGCAGGCAATGGTAGAACGAGCAAATGCAACAATAAAGGGTTACCTGGCAAAACATAAGGAGGTCTCAGATAGTAGAGAAAGGCTTTCTAAAACCCTGTTTGTGCTAAATCATCTGTGTATATTTGGAGATCAGGATTTACCACCTATCTTAATTCATCACAAGGGAGTGGCACAGCCACCGGTACCACGCATGAAGGTCCTATATAAGGACCCCAAAACAGGCATCTGGGAGGGTCCAGTAGAGGTCATATATTCTGGCAGAGGTTATTTTTGTGTATCTTCCTCCACAGGCCCCCTTTGGGTTCCTAGCTGCTGGGTGAAGCCTGCACTTGATCAACCTGGCACGGCTACAAGTGCCCCCGATACCGCCGATCGATGAAACACCACGACTGATTCGGCTTCTACATTGTGCTCTTGATCCTATCTTGCGGCGAGCTGGGGTTCCAGTCGAGCGTTGGCAGACTTTATTAGAATTAAGAGATATTATAAATAGATTAGGCTCTGTACCCCCTTACCTGAATAGATACCCTTGTAGAAATTGTGCTAAGCTGTGGTGTCAGGCATGGTTACTTATTAAGTGTGGTATTTGTAAGAAACAGTGGTGGGTCCATCAAGAAGTGTATAATATTGTTGTTTGGCTTGCATTAATACACGCATAACTCAATTGACTTTGCACATAACAGGCTGCAACAAGCTTTAGCCGCATTTACAGGGCTGCCTGATTGGCAAGGTTTGCAATTATTTGAATCTGAAGAGCAAAAAGTTATAGCCTGGTTACGTTGGGAGGCCCAAGATGCAGTAAATTGGGCAACATCAAACTTTGGATCTCTTGGGGAGCCGAGCTCTTAATGCAAGTGGCAATGAAACAGGCTGCATAACTTTTGGTAGCCCCATAGTGATTCCTAACAGCACCTGGTTGACTCCCCATACGGCAGAATATGCTAACATCTCTGCCCAATGTGGTCCACATGGAAGTTATGGCTGGGGCAGTGGTTATATACAAATTTGGGCCAATAAAAGTGCCCTTGCCCTTCCACCAGGTGTATTTCTCATTTGTGGAGACCGTGCATGGCAGGGAGTTCCGAAAGGTGCTTATGGGGGACCATGTTATTTGGGCAAACTCACTTTACTTGCCATGAATAAAACCACTGCAGCCAATTTAATGCGGTCCAGAAAGAGACGCAGTCTTACTTTGATGTAAACTGCAATGATGAAGTAGGCCTATGGAATAAACCGTCTCGGGTTTTTGATGGCCTATTCGGAATTCCATGGGGTGACTGGGGTATAACAGGATGGCTTCGCTATATCTTGCAAGTAGGATTAGTGATTTTACTTGTCCTTGTTGGCATAGCTGTTATTCTACCTTGTGCTTTGCGATGTTTGAAAAGATCATTATCACAGACAGTGAATCAGCTTTGGCTCGCACAAACGCGTAAAGAAAACAGGGGAATTGTGGAAAGCTGGCTTCTAGAGAAGGGACACGCAGATGTAGATAGATTGCTTCTTAACAAGCCGCTTCTTAACAATAGCCATATTCAGCCAACTATTAATTAGATACCTTCGTCCAATCAGCGATCTAAGGTCACCACGACTTTCTGCAACATAGGAGTCGTGGGGGCCGTCTAGAATGCGTTAATTGGTAACAGATATGCAGAAATCAGGCACTATAGGTAAACATAGATACATGTTAAGGCAAGTAGCCAAACTTAGGGCGTGGAAGTATATAACCAATAGTATTGTATGATTACAGAATATGCATGAGTTAGTTAACTACACTATAAATTGTATGCTGTAAATCAATAAACTGAAGCTTGTGGTAAATTCATATTGGATTGTCAAGCCTCCGTTTCTCGGCATTGGGGTTTTGTTAGCAATATTACCCAACCTGCTAGAGAAGTAGAGGATGAAGCTTCCTGGCTCCTCACCTATTTCTTTCCCTGTAAATCTGGTATAGCACCTTTTGAAAATGTTCAGTTTCCCGTGGACGTTAAAGAGACCATTAACCTAGTAGTACAGGTGTTTTACCTGGCAACTTCCATATATATGGTGTTCTGCTTTTCCAGAATGAGGGCTGAGAGGCCAAGAGGGGCTGAGCAGGAGCAGACACCTGCCCCAGATGCAGGAAAATTTGAATGGTGTGGAGTATGGGAGGACATAGGTAAAACTTTAAAGAAATTCTCTGACCCAATAGATTGGGAGTTTCCCCCTGGACAAATCCCGAGACCAGCTGAGGTGAGGAAGTATCTCAAAGAGAAATGCAGAGACAACTGCAGTGCAATATGTTGGGCCCTGGCATATGCTTATCGTACATTGCCAAATGCTATAGAACAAAAAGACAAGAAGCCTAAGCCAGTGGCAGTTGCTCCTGTTACAAGAAGCAGGAAAACCCAAGTCAAGACTGATCGCCCAGGTGACGGCAGGGAGGGATCCTCAAAGTCAGCAACTGAGTCAGAGATCATTGTCGAATCCACGACTGTGAGAGACCTTCGCGGCCTAAGAAAAGATTATGTCCAACGAGATAATGAATCTATAATTAGTTAGTTAGTCTGTCTTTAGGATGCTACAGGTGACGTTACACTTCTAGACAGTAACGGGGCAAGGCATTTGGGAACCGTGTCACGTGACCCATATATCAACCGAATGGCACGGGATGGGCTGACTCTGACAGCCTCTGGAGGCAAGTTTTCAAAGGTGCGAGGGAAAGATACCTATGCCCCGAAGATGTCTATATACAACAAACTCTGTGGAAGACCATAGAACAAGGGATTCAACACTTGAGAGAAGCGGCAGTGGTAGAGATTGTCTTCCCAGAGGACATAGCAAACCCAGCCCTGCTTGTGGATCCAGATGTGGAAGAATGTACACCTGTGATGTGGCAGAAACTCGTATGACTTGGGCCACCAGAATACGCTTCTGCTTTAGCAATGATGAAGCAAGATAACGGGCATGAGACCGTGAGACCGTGCTTGATATGGCAAGGAAGCTCCAAACGTATGCAAATGCTGTGCATGGTCCAACGAATGCAAGAATCTCAGCTATGGAAACACGTCTGCTGAAACTAGAAGATAAAATAGAGGAGAATCATGAGAAACTCAGTAAGGAGAGTAAAGAGGGCCTTCTCCAAATCTCGGCAATACAGGTCAGAAGTTCTGTTACCAGACGCAGACGTTCCCCAGCTATTTGGAGCGGGTAGACCCCTCGACATGAGTTGTAGTATTTCCTGTATGAAAGTGGAGAAAACATAAGGAGGTTGGATGGACAACCCACCGCTGTTCTGGCATGACGAGTGCATGAATTGAAGGAGGGCAAGACTCAGGGAGGGAACTCCACCAGAAGGAGTGTAGCTCTACTCAATATGTCTGATTCCCTTGAAGGAACCTCTAATACGCATGCCCACCAGGGTTAGAGGGGCCCTGCCTCTAGCCAGATAGAGGCCAAAAAACCCGTGGTTTTTGGACTGTGTGGATTCGATGGCCTGGCACATCAGAGCCACAAGAATACGAAGCTTTAGTTGACACTGGTGGGCAGTGCACGATAATTCCATCGCGACGTGTGGGGACAGAACCTGTTTCTATTGCCAGCGTGACAAGAGGATCACAAGACTTGACCCTGGTGAAAGCTGAAGTGAGCCCGACTGGAAAAGAGTGGAAAAAATATTCCATTGTGACTGGCCCAGAGGCCCCATGTATTCTAGGCATAGACTTCCTCCGAAATGCATATTTCAAAGACCCAAAGGGACTCAAGTGGGCATTTGGGATAGCTGCTGTGGAGACAGAGGGCATTACGCAATTGAACGCCTTGCCTGGACTATCAGAGAACCCATCTGCAGTAGGACTCCTGAAAGGGGTAGAGCAACAAGTACCGATTGCAATCTTGATTGCGGACCGCCGACAGTACTGGACAAATCGAGATGCTGTAATTCCCATTCACAAGTTGATCCGTGAACTAAAGAGCCAAGGGGTGGTCAGCAAGACCCATTCATCCTTCAACAGCCCCATTTAGCCTGTGCGTAAATCTGAAGGAGAATGGAGATTGACTGTGGACTATCGTGCCTTGAATGAGGTGACTCCACCTCTGAGCACTGCTGTGCCAGACAGGTTGGAGCTCCAGTATGAGCTGAAGACCAAGGCAACAAAGTGGTATGCCACTATTGACATCGCAAATGCATTTTTCTTCATTCCTCTGGCTGCAGAGTGCAGGCCTCAGTTTGCCTTCACCTAGAGGGGCATGCAATATACCTAGAACCGACTGCCCCAGGGGTGGAAACACAGTCCCACCATTTGCCTTGGACTGATCCAAAATGCGCTGGAAAAGGGTGGGGCTCCAGAACATCTGAAGTACATCCATGAAATCATTGCGTGGAGAAACACAGCAGAAGAAGTAATGGAGAAAAGAGAGAAAATCATCCAGATTCTCCTAGAAGCCAGCTTCACCATTAAAAAAAGCAAAGTCAAGGGACCAGCCAAAGAGATCGAGTTCCTGGGGGTGAAGCGGCAAGATGGACGGCATCAGATTCCCACTGAAGTCATCAATAAAATCACCGCAACGTCTCCACCAACCAACAAGGAGACACAAGCTTTCCTGGGAGCCATAGGCTTTTGGAGAATGCATATTCCTGAGTACAGCCAAATTGTGAACCCACTCTACCTGGTTACCTGTAAGAAAAATGATTTCCCCTGGGGCCCTGAACAGCAGCAAGTTTTCACCCAAATCAAGGAGGAGATTGCTCATGCAGTAGCCCTTGGCCCAGTCAAGATGGGACCGGAAGTAAAGAATGTGCTCTACTCTGCAGCTGGGAGCCATGGTTTGTCCTGGAGCCTTTGGCAGAAGGTGCCTGGTGAGACTCAGAGTCGTCCAGTGGAATTCTGGAGCCGAAGCTACAGAGGGTCCGAAGCCAACTACACCCCAACAGAGAAAGAAATCCTGGCAGCTTACGAAGGAGTCCAAGCTGCCTCAGAGGTAATCAGCACGGAAGCACAACTCCTCCTGGCACCCCGATTACCAGTGCTGGGGGGTGGATGTTCAAAGCAGAAGTTCCCTCTACTCACCATGCCACCAATGGCACATGGAGCAAATGGATTGCCCTCATCACACAGCGCACCCGTATGGGAAATCTGAATCGCCCTGAGATTTTGGAAATAATTACAAATTGGCCTGAAGGTGAAAATTTTTGTCTAATTGATGAAGAGGAGCAGGAACAGGTGACTCGTGCAGAGAAAGCTCCACCCTACAACCAACTGCCACAAGATGAAACACGCTACACTCTTTTCACTAATGGTTCCTGTCGACTTGTAGGGACAAAACGAAAATGAAAAGCAGCCGTATGGAGCCTGTCCTAGGTCACAATAGAGATGTATTTAAGGATTCTATTACCACCAGCTGTGGGCCATTAGCTGTTATCTCCTGCTATGACTCACCCCTGGTAACAGACAATGGCCCATCAAGAAGCCACCACATGACTCATGGACTTATCTCATCCTATTGTGAGATGCTCCACCCAGGAGGGAGGAGCCAAGCATTCCCACCGGGATATTACCTGGCCTTGGAACTGCATAAGTTAGCCCTGTCTACTGGGTTCCCAGAGGACAAGAGCTACCACTGGACCTTCAGGTGGAGACCAGACTTTCCATAGGATCACCGCTTGAATTGAACTACTTCAGTTGGACTGCTACCACCACCCTAACAGGGTGTCAGGTTGTATCTGACTTTTTCAGTGCTTTTCCTTGTATTATTTCACTTATTTTAATTTTTTTTCCTGTTAAATTTTAATCCTGATTTGCGATCTCCCATTGGTTTGTTTTCAAACTAATACAGAGCCCCACACAACGGGTCGCAGAAGCTACTGAAGGAGAAGGTAGATCAAGTCAACTCGCTGAGCTCAAAGCCGTTCAGTTAGCCTTAGACTAAGAAAGAGAAAGGTGGCCAAAGCTCTATCTCTACACTGATTCATGGATGGTAGCCAATGCTCTGTGGAGTTGGCTGGAAAAGTGGAAAAAGGCCAACTGGCAGCATAGGTGTTGGAGGTTGGGGAAGTTGGAATTCTACTCCATCCTGTTACTAGGAGACAAATGGCTGGGTGCTCAGAGCTATTAAATCTTTTGTAAGAGACAAAGACTCTGGGCTGGGTGTGGTGTGGAGAGGAAGCCTTCTCGGCCGGACGGGCACTCGTTCGTGGTCGGACACCTGGAGGAAAGCAACTGCTTTTAGCTTCTGGCTGCGACCACGGGAGATCCAACTGTGCTCTGCTTTTCTCTTCCTGGCTGGGTGAGCTTTGATTCAACCTCTTTCCCCACCGGGAGTGCACGTTTTCCCTGCTGTGTATTTTTTCACAGCAGCTGCAGGGGAGTCCGGCTTTCCCTGCCGCACACCCCATTTTCGCCACGTGAGACCGCGGCATCTGCTGTGACTGCAGAGTCCCTGCTACCTCGCTGGCTAGCCCGGGAGAGCCAGCCCCTGCCCCCTGCTGCCCTGCTTTTGCTGCTCCGAGCTGCCTGCCTGCTTCTCAGCCTGCCTGCTATTACCAGCTGGGTGAGGCCGACCTGACCCTGTGCCTCAGCGCCACCTGCAGCCACTCGGGAGTCATCGCACCTGCCCTGCCCGGCTGGGAGCTCAACAGCGCCCCTGCTGCTTTCAACCGTAATTACACCACGCGGGAAAGTGCTCAGCAGCTCAAAAGACACCGGCTACCGGTTTTCTGGTTCTGTTTGTTGTTGTTATTCTTGTTTTTATTCTTGTTATTGCTTGTTTACTCTGCTATAGATACTAGTAAAGAACTGTTATTTTTTTCCCCATACGTCTGCCTGAAAGCCCTTGATTTCAAAATTAAAATAATTCAGAGAGAAGGAAGGTCACATTCTCTGTTCTAAGGGAGGGTTGCACCTCTCTTAGCAGGCACCTGTCTTTCAAACCAAGACAGTCGGAAAAAATCAATTTGGGCTGCTGAAGAGTGGAAAGACATCGCTGCCCGGGCAGAGAAACTACCTGTGAAGGTCCGACATGTAGATGCCCATGTCCCCAAAAGCCGAGCTAATGAACAGCACCGAAACAATGAACAGGTAGATCAGGCTGCAAAGATAAAAGTGTCCCAGGTAAACTTGGATTGGCAACATAAGAAAGACTTGTTCCTAGCTCGATGGGCCCATGATGCCTCAGGCCATCAGGGTAGAGATGCCACCTATAAGTGGGCACAAAACCAAAGAGTAGGTTTGACCATGGACTGTATCTCCCAGGTTATCCATAACTGTGAGACGTGTGCTGAGATCAAACAGGCCAAGTGGATGAAACCCCTATGGTATGGAGGAAGGTGGTCCAAATACAAGTATAGTGAGGCCTAGCAGTTTGACTACATCACAGTGCCTCAAGCCCACCATGGCAAGTGCTATGTGCTCACAATGGTAGAAGCCACCACTGGGTTGCTGGAGACCTACCCTGTGCCTCATGCTACTGCCCGTAACACCATCCTGGGCCTTGAAAACCAAGTCCTGTAGAAGCATGGTACCCCTGAGAGAATTGAGTCAGACAATGGGACTCATTTTAAAAATAGCCTCATAAACACCTGGGCTGGGGAACATAGCATCGAGTGGGTGTATCATATCCCTTATCATGCACCAGCCACTGGCAAAGTAGAACGGTACAATGGACTGTTAAAAACCATCTTGAAGGCACTAGCTGGGGGGACTTTCAAAAACTGAAAGTGGCATTTAGCAAAAGCCACCTGGTTAGTTAACACCCGAGGCCCCATCAACCGAACAAGCCGTGACCAATCTGAACCCTTGCATACAGTGGACGGAGACAAGGTCCCAGCTGTACATGCGAGAGGCTTGTTACAAAAGACTGTCTGGATTAATTCTGCATCACATAAAGACAAACCCATCCGTGGGGTTGTCTTTGCTCAGGGACCAGGTAGTACTTGGTGGGTAATGCAGGAAGATGGAGAAACACAATGTATCCCTCAGAGAGATTTAATTTTGGGGGAGGGCCACGTGTAATGTTGAAATGCCTACGTACCACTGCTTGCTGAATGACACTGCCGCTATTTTTATATAGCTATATGTATATATGTATATGTGTGTGTTTAAAGTTGAAAAATATTAGAGTGGACTTTAAGCCAAGGATATGGAATAAGGGGTGGAATGTCATGGGGTGATGTTATGATAATCCTGTATTCCCTATCATTTGCTCGTATGCTCAGAAATGTGGTCCTGTAGCTTTAACTGCATTCAGCAGCTGGGAGAAGCACGGGTTGTTTTGAAACTCTTCCCCAAGCTTCTCCACTGGGGAGCAAGGGGGAGGAAAGGACATTCCTTTGGCTGGCTGCTGCTGCTGCTGTCGGGGCTGCTAGCTTTCTGCCCTGGGATTGCTTCTTCGTCGTCTCCTTTGGACCCTTTCTTTTGATTTATTTTCTCGCACGGAAAACCCGAGGAGCTCCCAGAGGATGGCAGATGAGAATCCTCCAGGGAGCTACCAGAGCAACTCCGCCCAGCTCTCCCCCTCCAGGACCCCCGGAGAGGGGAAACTACATCTGAGGAAAAGGACACTAAAGTTTACCAGCTGTTTACTCGGGTTTAATAACTCCTTTTCCCCCTGTTTTCCCCTTCCCCTGTGCCTTGCAAGGCACTCTGCGTGTTCTGATAAATAAATTGGGGTTTTTTTCACTTTCATCTAAGAAATTATGTTGTGGTGGGGGAGTGGAGGTTTCCAGAAGCACTTGGCTTTTCGGGGAGGCGTTTGTTCGGAGCACTTTCCACCTAGAGATATTATAACTTGATTCCTAATTATTTCCCTGAACTTGTGGTAGCAAAAAGAACAGTGGTCTAATATACCCTACATAACATATCCCTGACCAGTTTGGGGGTAACCGGCTGTCTTGGATTGATGTTATGATAATCCTTTATCCCCTATCGTTGGCTTTTATGCTCAAGAAAAATGTAGTCCTGTCGCTTTAACTACGTTCAGCCACAGAGAGAAACGTGGGTTGTTTTGAAAACTTTTTCCCCAAGCCTCGCTGCGGGGGAGGATTCTTCGCTCGGCAGAGACTGTGTGCTGGATGGCGGTCGGAGTGAGCTCTGTTCCAGTTCTTTTTTTTTTTTCCTTTTTTTCTTTTTTTTTTTTTTTCTTCATTTGGACCCCTTTTCTTTGATCTGCTTTGTTGCCCGAAGACCCAAGAGAGCCAGAGGACAGCAGAGCTCTCGGGGAGCTCCACCCGGCCCCGGGGGGGGGCGAGGAGGAGAGGGGCTGCGTCTGAAGAAAAGGACTTTTTAATCAAGTTGAATAACTCCTTTTCACCTTGGTTTCCCTTTCCCCTGTGCCTTGCAGGGCACGCTGCATGGTTTTGTTAAATAAATAGTTTTTTCTTCACTTCCATCTAAGAAATTCTGTTGTGGGTGGGGGAGGGGGTGTCGGGGCCCTTCGCTCTCGGAGGAGAGAGAGTTTTATCATTAATCCGGGACAATATTTGGTGCCCAACCAAGGGGGCCTTGATTACTTGTTCTACACCTTTTGTGGGGTTAGAGAAAATGAAGAAAAAACCCCTAATAATTACATTCTGGTTTTAAACGCTTTGTATTGAATTAGAGCCATCAGTAGTCAGTATGCTGTTTGATGGGAGGTTGTTTGATGTAATACTGTCTGTTTGGCACATAGGTTTGTTTCCCTACCAACAGGTAGGGGCAATCTTGTCCCTAATGTATAATTTCCACCAGTCAGGGACACGACTTCGGCTTGTTATAGTAGTGTGCGTGATACTGACGATCTGTAAGAAGGTATGTGTGGCAGGACAAACACCCCCCCCCCCTTCTCTCTCTCCCTGATTGCTGGCCGGAGATCGATGGCTCAGATTAAGTCAATAGCTTTATCCGGACTATCAATGCTGGCATCTGGAACTCAGAGTGAGACACTGAGAGAATGTGAAGAATTTTCAAGTGACCACAAATACACACTCTTTTCCCTATAAAACACTACAAAAATCTCAGCAAAAGTAGAAGCTTTCTACATGGACATTGGAGCGTGAAGTAAAGCCTTCTCCCCTGAGCTTGGACGGAGGCTCTGTGGTTACTTCCCCGAGGGATTAAAAGAGGATCTGGTGCATCCCCAGCTCCAAAAATTGGATTTGGTAAGAAGCATTAAGTTTCCTAAATTGTATTCTTCTTTGCTAGCTACAATAATATTAATAGGTACCTTCTTCATTTTTAGCGCTGTATTGTTTTTAATCTCCCTATTTTGGGCAACATATATATATGTTTGTTTTAGCTATGAATAGCTTTTCATGTTTTGTGTAGTAAAATTTGTCTAGTTCTTTGTTCCGTTCTCACCTGTGTCTAATAAACCATAATCTATTTTACATTAGACATAAATCGGCTGTCTTTATAAGAACTTATGAGTGAGACTGGGTTTTGACGGTGCTGGTCACTGAATAGGTTTGGTCACTAGTTGCCATAGGCCTAGGCAACTGGTAAAATCTATATACCCTCTGTTTCCATTCGTTACAGTATGAGAAACAGTTAAAGATGTACATGCTCTGTTACTTTCCTCCTCTAGTTTTAGTAACCTGTTTTGGAGTTTTGTTAGTAATATTACCCAGCCTGCTAGAGAAGTAGAGGGTGAAGCTTCCTGGCTCCTCACCCATCTCTTTCCCTTTAAATCTGGTATATCATCTTTTGAGAATACTCAGTTTCCCCTGGATGTTAAAGAAACCATTAACTTGGTAGTACAGGTGCTTTACCTGGTAGGTTCCATGTATATGATGTTCAGTTTTACCAGAATGAGGGCTGAGAAGTCCAGAGGGGCTGAGCAGGAGCAGGCACCTAATCCAGATGTGAAGAAATTTGAATGGTGTGGAGTATGGGAGGACATAGGTAAAACTTTAAAGAAATTCTCTGACCCAATAGATTGGGAATTTCCCCCTGGACAAATCCCGAGACCAGCTGAGGTGAGGAAGTATCTCAAAGAGAAATGCAGTGACAACTGTAGTGCAATATGTTGGGCCCTGGCATATGCTTATCGTACATTGTCAAATGCTATAGAACAAAAAGACAAGAAGCCTAAGCCAGTGGCAGTTGCTCCTGTTACGAGAAGCAGGAAAGCCCAAGTCAAGACTGATCACTCAGATGACAGTGGGGAGGGATCCTCAAGGTCAGCAACTGAGTCAGAGGTCATTGTTGAATCCATGAATGTAAGAGACCTTCACAGCCTAAGAAAAGATTATGTCCAACAAGATGATGAATCTGTAATTAGTTGGTTAATCCGTCTTTGAGATGCCGCAGGTGATGTTACACTTCCAGATCCTACTGAGGCAAGGCATTTAGGGACTGTGTCATGTGACCCAGATATCAACCAAACTATACGAGATGGGCCTGACTGCTGCAATCTCTGGAGACGAGCTATCGGAGCCGCGAGAGGAAGATACCTACATCCCGACGATCTCTATTCGCAATAAACCCAGTGGGGAAACATAGAACAAGAGATTCAACTCTTGAGAGAAATGGCGGTGGTAGAAATTGTCTTCTCAGGGGACATAGCAAACCCGGATCCGATTATGGACCCAGATAAGATAGAATGTACACCTGTGATGTGGCGGAAACGCCTAAAGCTTGGGCCATCAGAGTATGCTTCTGCTTTAGCCATTATGAAGCAAGATGATGGGCATGAAACCGTGTGTGATATGACAAGAAAGCTCCGAGCATATGCAGATGTCGTGCATAGCCCAATGAATGCAAGAATCTCAGCTGTGGAAACAAATCTGCAGAAACTAGAAAATAAGATAGAGGAGAATCATGAGAAACTCAGTAAAGAGATTATAGACAGCCTTCTCCAAATTTCGGGAGTACAAATCAGAGGTTCTGTTACCCCACGCAGACGCTCCCCAGCAATAAGAACTAGATATATCCCTCGATGTAAGTTGTGGTATTTCCTGTGTGACAGTGGAGAAAACATGAACAGGTGGGATGGACAACCCACTACTGTCCCGGCACAATGAGTGAGTGAATTGAAGGAGGGCAAGACTCAGAGAGGGAACTCCACCAGAAGGGAAGTAGCTCCAGTCAACGTGTCTGATCCCCTTGAAGGAACCTCTAACATGAATGCCCACCATGGTCAGAGGGGCCCTGCCTCTAGCCAGGTAGAGGCCAGGGAAAACCGTATTTTTTGGACAGTGTGGATTCGATGGCCTGGCGCATCAGAGCCACAAGAATACGAGGCTTTAGTTGACACTGGTGCACAAGGCACGATAATCCCATCACGACATGTGGGGACAGAACCTGTTTCTATTTCCGGCGTGACAGGAGGATCACAAGACTTGACCCTGGTGAAAGCTGAGGTGAGCTTGACTGGAAGAGAGTGGAAAGAACATTCCATTGTGACTGGCCCAGAGACCCCATATATTTTGGGTATAGACTTCCTCCGAAATGCATATTTCAAAGACCCAAAGGGACTCAAGTGGGCATTTGGGATAGCTGCTGTGGAGACAGAGGGCATTAAGCAATTGAACACCCTGCCTGGACTGTCAGAGAACCCATCTGCAGGAGCACTCCTGAAAGGGGTAGAGCAACAAGTACCGATTGCAACCTTGATTGTGCACCGCCGACAGTACTGGACACTACGTGATGCCGTGATTCCCATTCACAAACTAATCTGTGAGCTGGAGAGCCAAGGGGTGGTCAGCAGGACCCATTCATCCTTTAACAGTCCCATCTGGCCTGTGTGAAAATCTGATGGAGAATGGAGATTGACTGTGGACTATCGTGCCTTGAATGAGGTGACTCCACCTCTGAGTGCTGCCGTGCCAGACATGCTGGAGCTCCAGTATGAGGTAGAGTCCAAAGCAGCAAAGTGGTATGCCACTATTGACATTGCAAATGCATTTTTCTCCATTCCTCTGGCTGCAGAGTGCAGACCTCAGTTTGCTTTCACCTGGAAGGGCGTGCAGTACATGTGGAACCTACTGCTCAAGGGGTGGAAACACAGACCCACCATTTGTCATGGACTGATCCAGGCTGCATTGGAAAAGGGTGGGACTCCAGAACATTTGCAATACATTGACGACATCATTGTGTGGGGGGACACAGCAGAAGAAGTATTTGAGAAAGGAAAGGAAATCATCCAGATTCTCCGGGAAGGCGGTTTCGCCGTAAAGAAGAGCCAAGTCAAGGGGCCTTCCAAAGAGATCCAGTTCCTAGGAGTGAAGTGTCAAGATGGATGGTATCAGATTCCTACTGAGGTTATCAATAAAATCACCGCAATATCTCCACCAACCAACAAGAAAGAGACGCAAGCTTTCCTGGGAGCTATAGGCTTTTGGAGAATGCACATTCCTGAGTATAGCCAAATTGTGAGCCCTCTCTACCTGGTTACCCGTAAGAAAAATGATTTCCACTGGGGCCCTGAACAACAGCGAGCTTTAACCCAGATCAAGCAGAAGACTGCTCATGCAGTAGCCCTTGGCCCAGTCAGGACAGGGCCAGAAGTAAAGAATGTGCTTTACTCTGCAGCTGGGAGCCATGGCCTGTCCTGGAGCCTTTAGCAGAAGGTGTCTGGTGAGACTCAGGGTCGTCCATTGGGATTCTGGAGCCGAAGTTACAGAGGGTCTGAAGCCAACTACACCCCAACAGAGAAAGAAATCTTGGCAGCATACCAAGGAGTCCGAGCTGCCTCAGGGGTAATTGGCACAGAAGCACAACTCCTCCTGGCACCTCGACTACCGGTGCTGGGGTGGATGTTTAAAGCAGAGGTTCCCTCTACTCACCATGCCGCCAATGGCACATGGAGCAAATGGATTGCCCTTATCACACAGCGTGCCCATATGGGAAATCTGAATTGCCCTGGGATTTTGGAAATAATTACAAATTGGCCTGAAAGTGAAGATTTTAGTCTGATTGAGGAAGAGGAGCTGGAACAGGTGACTCATGCGGAGGAAGCTCCACCATACAACCAACTGCCAGCAGACGAAAAACACTATGCTCTTTTCACTGATGGTTCCTGTCGTCTTGTAGGGACAAAACGAAAATGGAAAGCAGCTGTGTGGAGCCCCACATGACGGGTTGCAGAAGCTAGGGAAGAAGAGGGTGGATCGAGTCAATTCGCTGAGCTCAAAGCTGTTCGGTTAGCCCTGGACATGGCTGAAAGAGAGAAGTGGCCAAAGCTCTACCTCTATACTGATTCATGGATGGTAGCCAATGCTCTATGGGGTTGGCTGGAAAAGTGGAAGAAGGCTGGTTGGCAGCATAGGAGAAAAGCAATTTGGGCTGCTGAAGAGTGGAAAGACATCGCTAGCCAGGCAGAGAGACTACCTGTGAAAGTCCGCCATGTAGATGCCCATGTCCCCAAGAGTCGAGACAGTGAAGAACACCGAAACAATGAACAGGTAGATCAGGCTGCACAGATAAAGGTGTCCCAGGTTGACTTGGATAGGCAGCATAAGGGAGATTTATTCCTAGCTCGATGGGCCCATGATGCCTCAGGCCATCAGGGCAGAGATGCCACCTATAAGTGGGCACGAGACCGAGGGATGGATCTAACCATGGACTGCATTTCTCAAGTTATCCATGACTGTGAAACATGTGCTGCCATCAAGCAAGCCAAGCAGGTGAAACCCCTGTGGTATGGAGGAAGGTGGTAAAAATACAAGTATGGAGAGGCCTGGCAGATTGATTACATCACACTGCCTCAGACCCGCCATGGCAAGCGCTATGTGCTCACAATGGTAGAAGCCACCACTGGGTGGCTGGAGACCTACCCTGTGCCTCATGCCACTGCTCGTAACACCATCCTGGGCCTTGAAAACCAAGTCCTGTGGAGGCATGGTACTCCTGAGAGAATTGAGTCAGATAACGGAACTCATTTTAAAAATGGCCTCATAAACAACTGGGCTAGAGACCATGGCATTGAGTGGGTGTACCACATTCCTTATCATGCACCTGCTGCTGACAAAGTGGAACGGTATAATGGACTGTTAAAAACCACCCTAAAGGCACCGTGTAGGGGAACTTATAAGAATTGGGAGCGACATTTAGCAGAGGCCACCTGGTTAGTCAATACCCGAGGCTCCATCAACCGAGCAGGTCCTGCCCAATCTGAGCTTCTACATACAGTGGATGGAGACAAGGTTCCAGCAGTACATGCCAGAGGCTTAGTAGGGAAAACTGTCTGGATTGACTCTGCCTCACATAAAGACAAACCCATCCGTGGGGTTGTCTTTGCTCAGGGACCAGGGTGTACTTGGTGGATAATGCAGGAAGATGGAGAAACATGATGTGTCCCTCAGGGAGGTTTAATTTTGGGTGAGGGCCGCATGTAAGGTTGGGATGGCAACATATCACCGTTTGCTGAATGACATTACTTGTACATAGTTATATGTATATATGTATATATGTATGCGTATGTTTAGAGTTGGAAGATGTTAGGGTGGGCTTTAAGCCAACGCTATGGAATAAGGGGTGGAATGTCTTGGAATGATGTTATGATAATCCTTTATTCCCTATGGTTGGCTTATATGCTAAAAAAAATGTGGTCCTGTCACTTTGACTACGTTCAGCCACAGAGAGAAACGCGGGTTGTTTTAAAAACTTTTCCCCATGGCTGGCTGCAGGGGGAGCGAGGACGAGGAAGGGAGGATTCTTTTTCGCTCGGCAGAGACTGTGCACTGGGACGGCTGTTTGGAGTGGGCTCTGTTCCAGTTTTTTTTCTTTCTTCTTTTTTTCATTTTTGTGATAAATACATGTCATAATGTTGGCTTTTCACAAATATTACAATGGATACTATGTGTATTGTTTTAATTCTTTTCTTATAGAGGTAGCCTGGTTGTGAAAAATTGCTGTGTAATGATGACTAAGGTCTTTCTTTCTAGTACTAGCTAAGTTTAATAGTAGTAAAATGGCTGTTATAGTTTTATTAGAATGCTTGAACTGTCTGCTTGAACTGGATAACATCCCACAAATGGACCCTGCCTCTGACATTCCAACTATCGGCACCTGTCACCTGCAGGAACTACAATCTGGGAATGATAACAGAATCAATGAAAGACGACTGTGCATGCTCTGAGGAGGCGGATCAGTTCCCAGAACATGCAAAATAGTTTGGAGAAAAATATGAATATGTATAACTGTTTATGAATATGCATTAGGCTGAAGAGTATGTAAAGGGTGTCTCTGTCCATACCAGGTGTGCTTTTTTTGGCTGAATGCCAAAGCACCCAGCGCTGACCTTTTGCTTTTATCTGTCCCCTATTGTCTTTTATTAAACCTTTTTAATCCTAACAGGAGAGTGAACCTTGTTTTTCACAATTGGGGGCTCGTCCGGGAGCGACACCTCACCTCCGAGACCCTGGGAGACTCTGAGCGGGGGAGGGTACCCCCGCCGAGTTCGACGGCCCGCTCTGTTTCTTCCAGCGGGAACCGGCAGGTAGCAGGTTGGAATCCCGTGAACAAGAAGGGACGAATAAAAGCAAAAGAAAGAGGGAAGGCTCCATAAAAAGCCACGGCAGGGAAGCCCCACAAATTTTTCGTGCACGAAGATTCTGACAGAAAACACGGATTGTGAGTATTTTCTGGGAAGGGGCGGATACTGGGGATTGACTGTGTGTGTGTGTGAGACGCAAGCTGGCTACCAGACTTGCGAAGCGAGTGAGGGGGTCTCTGATACTGTGGTTCCGCTGTTTCGCAAGAAACACGGCCAGGAAGGAGACGAAGCGTAAGGAAAAAGGAGTGAAAGATCCCCCGGGGGTAACTGGGACGGGGTCCCAGGGAAGGGGTTGGACCCCTAGGAAAAAAAAGGAGCCAGGAATTTCCTAGTAAAAGTTTACTAGGAGGGTAATTGGGACAGGGTCCCAGGGAAGGGGTTGGACCCCTAGGAAAAAAAAAGGAGCCAGGAATTTCCTAGTAAAGTTTACTAGGAGGGCTAACTGGGAAGGGGTCCCAGGGAGGGGTTGGACTCCTAGGAACAGGAACCCGGAGTTTCCTGGTAGAAATCTACTGGGAGACAGGGGACGAGAGTAAAAGTCCCCAAATTCCAAGTAAGGGAAAAATTGCCAGATTGAGGGTAAAACCCACACAAAGACTAGAGAAAAAAGTACTCTGGACGGGAAGTGTGGGATAGCAGACCCAAGAGAATCTGGGACTGAAGGACCATATTTGAGAGTTTACCATTTTATTTAAAACACAGAATTTGTGAGGAATCAGTTAAAAAGTAAAAATTGCTTTATTATTGTATTGTTGTGAGTGAAAATGAACGATATAAGAAAATAAAGGTGGGAGAATGTGAATGAATGGAAAAACGTGATTAATTTAAACTCTGGTATTTGAAAGGAGGTGGATATAATATACAGGAAAGGGGGGTTTTTGTGCTATAAAGGAGGTAGAGGCATGGGTGAGAACAAAGAAAGGGGCCAGGGAGGGAAAGGAAAAATGGGACAAAAAGGAAGTAAAATAGGTTCAGGAAAAAAGGGAGAAAGGAAAGATTGGGATCCCCCGGAGTCACCCCCACCACTGTTTGTGCAGGGTGCGGCAGGCGCTGCTCTGCCTCCAGCAGCCAGACATGCCGGAGTCCCGCCGGGTTTAAATGCCGTGGCTCCCGGGCACGCGGCGACCCCGCTTCAGCCGGGTGCCCTGCTCTATGCCCCCGATCCTACTGCATCCACGCTGGGGGCCCTCGTAATGGACCCGGGCCGGCCCAGCTCTAGCCGGCACTCCTGCCCACATGGCTACAAGAGGAGTAAAACTTACTTCCGCCCCGCTGTAGTTCCGTTTCCGCCGGCTGCCCTATCCACTTCTGGCCCCAACTCTACGACCCTGGAGGACTCAGCTGCCTCTTCCGCTTTTGCCCTGACTGGTAGCCCCGAATTTCAATAACGGGACATCGTATCAGAATACTAGAAGAAACTCAGTCAGGACTCAAAGGCAGCTTGATAATCCCTCCCCTGCCACTACTCCGAAACAAGGGAAAAGGGTCCCTCTCCTCTAAGGTTATGGGGATTGAAGAGCAGAAAGGGAGGGGTCACGAAATTAATTTATTCCCCTTATGAAAAGTCCCCATGAGGGGGAGTACAAGGGGGCATAGGTTTCGTAAATGCCCCTCTGACCTCCGAGGACAGAAATTTCAAGAAGGAAATTAAAGGGTTATTAAAGGATCCCATAAGTGTAGCTGAGACATTAGATCAATTTTTAAGCCCCAATATTTATACTTGGGAAGAGATATAATGAGTATTATATTTTCCCAAGAAGAGAGGCAGATGATTAGAGCTGCTGGAATGAGAATTTGGGAAAAGAAATAATGTACAAGTGAGACTCTGAGCTTTTTGCCCCCTTCCACCAGCACAGGCGCCTGTCTGTAGCCTCCAGGGCTGAAGGCTGAACTCTTAATTCAAATTCAAATTGTAGGTAACAGCTCTGGCCTGATGGCTTATCAGCTAAGCATGCATTTGAAACCAGCACAGAAACCGCTGAATCATCCCATGGAGGACTGTCACCTTGGAGGAGGCTTTGGGGGTCTCCAAAGACCACCAGGATATACGGAGCATGCGTGGTGCACATGCTAATGATATTAATGACTTCTGAGAAATGATTTGTATAACCACTCCTATCCTGAAGAATGTAATTAATATTCATGATTTTACCTATAACTCTGTGTCTTTGGGGTACTGAGGTGTGTGTGTTTAGTGGAAACAATCCCCACACATCCGGTGCACCGAATAAAGCAAATACCCACTTCTCTGACTTGGTCTCTGAAGTGTCTCTGAGCTCGATTGGGGCGAATCACAAGGTCCCCCAGGAGACCAGAAGATGCCAATAGCACCTCCTAACTGGAATCACAACGAGGAGGCAGGGAGGGGGCATATAATTGATTATCGTAATTTAATAATCAAAGGGATAAGTAAAGGCAACCAAAAGCTAAATCCTGAGAGGATTGCAGGGATTTCATCCCTCCCCCCTCCTTCTTCAAAGAAGGAAGTAAGAAGATTACTTGGATTATTGGGATACTGATTCGCCCCAATCGAGCTCAGAGACACTTCAGAGACCAAGTCAGAGAAGTGGGTATTTGCTTTATTCGGTGCACCGGATGTGTGGGGATTGTTTCCACCAAACACACACACACCTCAGTACCCCAAAGACACAGAGTTATAGGTAAAATCATGAATATTAATTACATTCTTCAGGATAGGAGTGGTTATACAAATCATTTCACGGAAGTCATTAATATCATTAGCATGTGCACAACGCATGCTCCGTATGTCCTGGTGGTCTTTGGAGACCCCCAAAGCCTCCTCCAAGGTGACAGTCCTTCATGGGATGATTCAGCGGTTTCTGTGCTGGTTTCAAATGCATGCTTAGCTGATAAGCCATCAGGCCAGAGCTGTTACCTACAATTTGAATTTGAATTAAGAGTTCAGCCTTCAGCCCTGGCGGCCACAGACAGGCGCCTGTGCTGGTGGAAGGGGGCAAAAAGCTCAGAGTCTCAATTCCCCCCTTTTCTTTTGTAATTTGTAATTCTTTACAAATCTTGTATGCTATGAAAGTAAATACCTTTCTTTATTTCATATCTAAGTTTATACTTTTGCTATTGGATATAAACATTACAGTTCTAAGTACATAATATTATATAACAATAACTACTATTGCAGACAGTAAATAACAATGCAATAACACAAAAAACTATTACATACATTTGTTTAAGTTAGGATTAACATAATTGCAACAGCTTGTATTTATAACTGTACATACTCTTTCTCTTTTGGCATACAGCAAATCTATAGTTAATTGTAAGATGCTCTTTATCTTGATTTGCTGTGCTTTTATGGCATTTGCAGTGGCACTCATTATGGCCTCTACAATGGTAGAAAGGTTCTTCTTTAGTTTACTTACTTCAGGCCAGGGTATAAACTACCTGGCAAAACTGAAAATTGGTGGGTTTATATATTCGGAGTAAGCTTTGTTAGTTGAGGAACAACACTAATGTGGAGAGATATTGGTTGAGCAGTTATTTTGAAGAAAAAGAAGAAAGACAGAATCTACAGAAATTCTAAGAGGAATGTTAATTCTTTTGGCTTTCTTAGGCCTTCCATCCCCTAGCAGGTTTCTTTGGAGTCAGGGATGGGGAGATTGGAGCACTGTCCTCTGCTGTGTCTATGACTCGCCCCACTATAGGGCTGAGCTTGGAGCTCTGTGCAGCACTGCCTCTGCTGTGTCTATGACTGGACCTCACTGCAGGGCTGGGATGCTCTGGGGGTGAGGTAAGGAGCAGTTCACTGTCTCACCAGGGCAAGGCCTGACCTGTCCCTTTCTCACACACCATACACACAGGCATTTTGAAGTGTTGCAGAGACATTAAATTTTTCAGTTTTGGCAGCTCACATCATGGCTCTAGACAGTGATCAGGACCACTGATAGCTTTTCTTGCTTGTAAAATGGGGTACTTTTCTTCTTCACCTTGGCAGAATTTCTAGCAAACAGAGCAGAAAGGAAAGAGGAAAGCATAAAGGATAACTGACTAAGGTTCTCATGCTGTTAGTTTTTGCTTGTAATCCATTAGGCTATCTTTTCTCACCTTTTCAGTCTTTTGTTTTACTCTCTGTAAATCTAGATTATCTTTCAATTTACAGAAAAAATATGCTCACAAATATTAGCCACTCACAAAATCAACAGATGTTCAGGATCTTTTATACAATTTTGCAAGCTTTTTCTAGGACTTTAAATGTGCTACTGAAGAATGGCACTTTTCACTGCTATTTTAAATTAACTTTTAAATTGCAGAGCCCAAAGCCTGGCAGATTGGTCTATGACTTTTAGCGATTTTTCAAAGGTAGTATTTTCTTTTGTGGGGCTTAGCATTCTTAAACACTGGACAAACAAATATGCATTAAATAGCAACAGTTATAAATACTTAGTAGAATAGCCAGCCATCTTTTTGAAACCTTTTCATTTTAAAAATGAAATTATTTTGTTATTGTTATATATCAATTTCACAAATTTAGATTCAAGCTCACATAGCTTTCTCCTTTTTTTTTTTTTTTTTCCTGGCTTACTTACCCCTTTGCATCTGAAGCTATACTTGCTATTACAATTATTACAAGGTTTTGCTAGGATAGCTGACTGTGGATAACACTGTTCTGGTAATATAAAAAACAAAACCATTTAATGTGTTTCATTTTGGTGTTGCATCTTTTAACCAATTTACTGTATATTATATTGTTTAATATTGTTCTTTTGTGTCTTTTTTATCTGGAGTTTCACACTGGAGAGGAGTCTCTGGCTGTAGATCTCACAGCCGTGAGGGAAGTTAGCAGTTCTTTTGCTTCTGTGGCTTGAGTGGTTCCTCGTCTTACACAGCTTTTTGTCTGATGAGGACACACTGAAAGATGTTAAAACAAACTTGCACAGTGATAACACATGTTAGAGTGGGAGAATGATGAATTCTTGCCTTGTTTAACTCTCCATTGGAAATTCTTTTAATAAGTGAGAAATTAAAATTTAATAAACTTCCCTTTTTTTCTTGTAATTTCTTAAATGCATGTATTACTCTATATGCATATTTAGAATTAGTAAAAATATTCGCTATTTTGTCTTTATATACTTCGCAGGATTTTATAAGCACTTACACCTCTGCTGCTTGAGCTGACTATGTGAGAGGCAATGTTTCACTTATTTTAACTTCCTTTCATTAATGATAGTGTATTTTTCAAATTGTTACTCTTCTAGTACTTTTGAAGACTCACTACTAAATACATTTTTTTTTTTTTTTCAACTTCCTCAAGGAGGCTGAGTCAAACCCCTTGTTTTTGGGTTTTTTCTTTTTTTTTAAATACTCTTGTTTTACTAGACAAGATTCACAGTACAATAACTGCGCTGGTCATTTACTCAGATGTTCTTTGAGTTAATAAATCTTTAGCTTGGTGTGAAACTTATGAGGTATATTCCTATTGTCAGCCTTCGGGCTTCATTTACCATCAGAGCTTTGGCTGCACAACTTGCAGACAGCGTGGCTAGCCTCTGGCTACATTCTGAGACAATCAATAGCTGCCAGCCACTGGATTTGGTAACTTATAAAATTAGCATCACGCCACCGTGTTTTCCAAAAGTGGCTGTCAAATTCTCAAAGCATGGGGAAGAACACCTTTTTGCAAAAGTTACTTGCCATGACAACCAACTATACAGAAAGGACTGAACCCTCTTGGGGACATGAATTAAGTACACATTGTCACGTTCTTGGCTGCTTGAACAGCCCCAGACAGTGGCTCAGAGACACACCTTGTCTCTACCTTCTCCTCAGCAGTTCTAAAATTTTTCCTCTGCAGCAGTTAATTTGCATTTTCTCTAAGGCAATTTGGCTGGCTGCTTGAAGGGTCGAGCAAACTTTTGTTCAAAAAAACTAAAGCAGCAACTCAGAGTAACCCAGGCAGGAGATTTTAACTTTGAAATAGTTAATTACAAAATTTGGTATATCTTTTCTACAGACATTTTTGCTTTCAGTGTCTCTTTGGCATTACTTTTGCTCCTGCCTTCTTTTATCCTTTCTTACATACATTTGCAGTATCTTTCTAACTAGTTTCTGCAGGGCTTATTCAGCCCTTCCTCCAGCCCCCACCCGTACTACTGCCTGGGGGTGCTCATTGTCCCACAAAGTCATTCTGGTGACCCAGACAGAACTCTTAACAGACAATCTACATTTTTAAACATTCTTTCTGTAGTATCCAAACGCAGCCTTTCCCCCCTAGGCTCTCAGCAGGCAAGGCCAGCAGCACCACAGGTGATCGGTGTGTCCCACAGCCGCCCTGCCCCAGGGGCTGGCAGGGTCAGGGACTGCCTGGTGCTGAGCCCACAGCTGTCTCACAGCTCCAGCTCGGCTCTGCACCTCCCCACAGGCCCTCAGCCTGCGCATCTAGCCCCCCACCTCCGAGCTCGCCACTGCCACGCCGAAAGGGGAGGGTACAGGGAACTGCAGCTCGCCCTGGGTTAGCTGTCAAAATTTTAGGCAAGATGGGGGAGGGTCCCGAAACACCTCTCCTCTCTTCTTTTTTTTCCTCTCCCCTTACTCTTATTTAATTGCAAGCTCCATCTACTACAATATTCTATACAACCATATTTCAGCAGCTACACACAGGAGCTCTAAAGAGGTACTTATTAGATTCAATTAGTTATTTTTATCTTGCGGGCGTCCCCGCATAAATTTATATGCCGGCAAAAATACCAATTAACACAGGTAAAATTTTGCACACACAGTACATGTACACACATTAAAAAATTTCAGAAGCACCCGAGCAAATAGACAACATCACTTCCTCTCACAATTAATACACGAGCACTGAGTTTAAGTTTCACAACGGTTTCCACACACAAAACACAGAATTTTAATCGCAAAATCAAATAGAGCAATACTAGAAAGGTGTTGGGGTCCGAGCGTTCTCAACTCAGCAGCCAAAAACCCTCCATTCAACAATATAATCTGCCCCCCTCCAGACACTCCAAACCAAAGGTTTATATATGACCCACACTCGTTCACTCTTTGCCAGTCTCTTCGCTTTTCTCTGGCCGTTTCTGTCGACAGAGAACAGAAACGTAGATAAAGCTCCATTCTCACTCAGTGTCGGAGACACGTCTCATTCATTCACACTCACACATTAACAAAATAATGACACAGTAACACAGTAACAGAATAACAACAGACAGAACAAAAATCACATTATGGTGTAATACAGTGGAGTCCAACCCCTTAAAGGCACCTTTCACTATAGCGGGGTCCAACCCTTTAAAAGTACCTTTTCTTGACAGCGGGGTCCAACCCCGGGGGTCCAACCCCTTGCCCGGGACTAATTTCGGGAGACCCAGTCTCAACCCACCCTCGGGGACTATCACCCCGGACCTGCAGGCATTTATTTTAAAAGTAGCAAATACCTTAATTTGGTGCAGATGGTCCTTAGTCTACTCCCGCCGTGAGCCAAAGGACAGCTGAGCTCCCCCTGAAAATTCAGGGTCGCGACTGGGAGGTCTGCTTACCCCTGGATCCGGCAGCCGAGCAGAGTCAGGGTCCCATCTGGGTCGCCAGTTTGATTCGCCCCAATCGAGCTCAGAGACACTTCAGAGACCAAGTCAGAGAAGTGGGTATTTGCTTTATTCGGTGCACCGGATGTGTGGGGATTGTTTCTACTAAACACACACACACCTCAGTACCCCAAAGACACAGAGTTATAGGTAAAACCATGAATATTAATTACATTCTTCAGGATAGGAGTGGTTATACAAATCATTTTTCGGAAGTTATTAATATCATTAGCATGTGCACCACGCATGCTCCGTATATCTTGGTGGTCTTTGGAGACCCCCAAAGCCTCCTCCAAGGTGACAGTCCTTCATGGGATGATTCAGCGGTTTCTGTGCTGGTTTCAAATGCATGCTTAGCTGATAAGCCATCAGGCTAGAGCTGTTACCTACAATTTGAATTTGAATTAAGAGTTCAGCCTTCAGCCCTGGAGGCTACAGACAGGCGCCTGTGCTGGTGGAAGGGGGCAAAAAGCTCAGAGTCTCAATACTGTAGATTATGGATTGAAGGATATACTCAAGCAGTAAAATTCAAGATCAGTCTGGGAAGTGGAGGCTTTCTGATGGGAGGCAGTTGCTTAATAAGCCACTGACTAGAAAAACATTAGAAAATATGCATCAAAAGACTCATTGGGGTACTCAGGCATTGTGTGATCATTTTTTTTAAGGAATTATGGATGTATTGGGGTCTTTGGAGTGGCAAAACAAGTAACTGAAAAATGCATAACTTGCCAGAAAGTAAATGTAAAAGTAATGAGAAAATGACCCCAGGGGGTCGTGAATTTAGCTCTGAGACCATTCCAGAGTATCCAAGTGGACTTTACTGAACTTCCCCAAGTACAGAGGTGGACGTTTCTATTGGTAATAATAGACCATTTGACTCATTGGGTAGAAGCAGTCCCTACTGTCAGAGCTACAGATAATGTAGTATGTAAAACCCTTATGGAACAAATTATTCCCAGGTATGGAATGGTTAATAGAATAGACTCAGATAGGGGGACACATTTTACATCAAGAGTATTACAGCAGATAACTCAAGCCTTGGGAATAAAATGGGAATTACATACCCCGTGGCACCCACAAAGTTTGGGTAGGGTAGAGAGAATGAACCAGACTTTAAAAAAAAAAAAAAAAAGAAAAAACGTTTACCATTGGCTCTGTTGAGAATCCAAACACAACCCAGGTCAGACCTGGGAGTGTCACCTTATGAGATGATGTTCGGGCTACCCTTTCTGACCACCCAACATGAAACTGCTACTTATGAAATGGGAGAAATGAGTGTTAGAAAATATGTCATCAAAATTGCAAAAACACTTGAAAATTTGAGGTTGAAAGAGATAATCCCTCAAACCACACCCTTAGAATTTAAAATCCATAATATCCATCCAGGGGAATGGGTGCTGGTGAAAACATGGAAAGAGCAATCTTTAACTCCACAATCGGAAGGTCCTTTTCGGGTATTACTGACAACCAAGGCAGCGGTCTGGACCAGAGAAAGAGGGTGTATCAACGCCAGCAGGATCAAAAGGACCTGTGGAGGAACCTAAAGAGTAGACTATAACCTCTAAGCCGGGTGATACCAAGTTGACTCTTAAGCAAAGACTGGGTGGTAATGAACTGGGAAGACCCAAATGATCCAGAGAATGTACTGAGGATCACACCTAACTGGGAAGTGAGACCAAGTTTATATCAGTGATTCCAAGTGCCACCTGGACAAGTTTTGAGGAGCCTCTGATACCCCCCTTGGGAGAAATACTTCCACCCCAAACCGGAAGTTCAGGACTGTTTCAGGCAGAGGGTCCTCATGTTTTTGCTTTAGCCTGTGACTTGTATAAAGAAGAGATATTACAACCTCCATCAGTACTGTCACCGAATCTGCGGGAAAATAAGAAAAACCCTCTAACACTGTATTTGAAGTGATAGAGAATCAGGCATTACTTTATTTGCTGGCCAGGATGTGCCTAGGAAAGTATTCCAAGAACACATAACATCAGAGAACTTTCTCCCGAATTTAATACAGTCAAAACCCCTGCTGGAGATGGTATCTGGTGAATGTCTGTGATAACCCCATGACCTGTGGATGTTCGGTGGGTGGCCACAATGTCCTGCAGATGTTCTGTTAATGGTCTTTATCTTTCTGGTTATCTTTGGGGTTACTCCCAGTCCGTGGTATGTTAATCCCATCTCCGTAGAGTGATACTATATCTCTTAAAAAAACTAAAGAGAAGCTCCTTTCCCTAGGTAAAGTCAAGTAAAACTAGCTAGAGAGATACAATAAAATTTCTAAAGTTATATTGTTTCTGACAGTACCGTACCACATACCTTGTCTGGTTCATCCCAATACTGGACATGCTAGCTGGGTTAAATGTAAATGCATACATTGTGGGAAAAACTGGTATTGTAGTTCACAAAAACAGCGAGCTCATTGCATGAAGTGTCGAGAGCGAAATTCACTCCCTATCCAGACAGAACTCGGGTTAACTCAAATAATAACTTTGCTCTGTGGGAGGGAATTACAAGTACCTGTTGAATGGGAAGTACTTGAGGAACAATGGGAAACCACAGTTAAAAAAGTGTCAGAGGCGATTTGCTTGGAAACTAATAAAGAGGAAGTGACAAGGAAATAGAGGGCAAGACCGGATTGACCACTGTACTCGCCACCGAGAAGATTATATACCCCTGCTATGGGCAGCAACCCCATAGGCATGGGAGGTGGGGGTATAAGCCATACCGGACCTCTATTATTCCTCCTTGTGTCACTCATTCTTTGCCTTTTCCCTTATGGGATACAAGCAAAATCGTGTCACAAATGCTACCAGACACTTTACTGGGAAAGAACCCGAGGTTCCTTTCTTATTACCCATACTCATGTTAGCAATCAATGCTATGATCTATCCAAATTAGGTACTTGCACCCAGAAAGGGAAAAGATACTGGATTGCGGAAAATTTAAGAACAAGTGGTAGTAGATTAGGAGAAAAATGTCCAAAAGGGGAAAAATGGGTTTGCTTCACTTTTGCCCTTAGTAACCGGGTCCAGGATTTGGTAAAGGAACAAATAGTAAACAAAAAAGTGAAACCAACCCAGCAATCCCAACCTGTATCAACCCTATGCCAGGATTTGTATACAAAACTCAAACAACAATTAGAAAAAGAAATGGAAATCTCAGGAGTAGGGAAAAACCTGTTTGTGGAATTAGGGGAAAGAATAAGTAAGGAATTAAACATTACCAACTGTTGGGTCTGTGGTGGGGTTATAATGACAGAGGAATGGCCCTGGAAGGGCAGTAGCCTAGGCCCTGTAGAACTTCTTAAATGGAACCGAACAAATATGAAAGGAGAAAACCGGACAGAAGGGTGGATTTTAAGTTCAATAGTGATAGGGGAAGAGTGCCTATGGCGTACTGGGGAAAACTTCCTTAACGAGGTAGGAAATACTCCTTGTAAAAGATATAAAATTAGTAGCGGAAGTTCTATAGGGTGGGTCCCAGAAGAACCAATTCTGTATTGGGCTCAGAAAGGAACCAAAGAAAAAAAAAACCTGCAAGTTTAATAACGAAATAAAGCTTTTTCAATGTAATGCCACAGGTAAAAATCCCTATTTTGGAATCCCAGAAATATCCAAATTTTGGAATAATATAAACCAACAAGCTAAGGATTACTGGAAAGCACCAGATGGTCTATTTTGGATATGTGGAAAAAGAGCATACCCAAAACTCCCCCCCCCCGGTGGAAAGGAAGTTGCACTCTGGGGATCATACAGCCAGGATTTTTCCTTTTACCAGGACCAGATGGACATCAATTAGGAGTACCAATTTATGAGGACCTAAAAAGAAACAAAAGGGAATTGATTGGGGGTTTTTGAAAAATGGGGAGAGGAGGAATGGCCTCCTGAACGCATACTAGAAACATATGGGCCAGCTACCTGGGCACAAGATGGGAGTTGGGGGTATCGAACCCTGATTTATATATTAAATCGAATTATAAGACTTCAAGCTGTTGTAGAGATCATAACCAACAAAACTGCTTGGGCATTGGAATTAATATCAAGTCAACAAAGGCAAACAAGAGCCACAGTGTATCAAAATAGGTTGGCTTTAGACTATTTATTAGCTGAAGAAGGGGGAGTTTGTGGAAAATTTAATACATTGAACTGTTGTTTGAAAATTGATGACAATGGGGATGCTGTCTTAGATATAGCCAAAGATATCAGAAAAATAACCCATGTACCAGTCCAAAAATGGGAATCAATGCTAAAGAATAACTGATGGGATAATTTACTGGGAATAAAATGGTGTAAAAAGCTAGGCTTCTTCCTTTTATGTGCAACAGCTGGTTTGATATTTCTTCCTTGCCTGATCCCCTGTTTTATTCGGCTAATCACCAGTGAAGTCCAAGGTATGCAATTAGTTACTATGCCTGTGGACCCAAAATTGGCTACATCCAGAACGGCACAAAAGATCATGGTGTTAAAGAAACAAAATAATAAAAAGGACCGCTTTGAGGAAGCAAGGTTGATTTGTGAAAGAAATGAGTGAATGGTGGAGATAAAAAACCAAGAATTACTGCTCAAGCCAAATGATTTGTAAAAAGAAAAAGAGGAGGAATTGTGATAAATACATGTCATAATGTTGGCTTTTCGCAAATATTACAATGGATACTATGTGTATTGTTTTAATTCTTTTCTTATAGAGGTAGCCTGGTTGTGAAAAATTGCTGTGTAATGATGACTAAGGTCTTTCTTTCTAGTACTAGCTGAGTTTAATAGTAGTAAAATGGCTGTTATAGTTTTATTAGAATGCTTGAACTGTCTGCTTGAACTGGATGACATCCCACAAATGGACCCTGCCTCTGACATTCCAACTATCAGCACCTGTCGGAACCACAATCTGGGAGTGATAACAGAATCAATGAAACACGACTGCGCATGCTCCGAGGAGGCAGATCAGTTCCCAGAACATGCAAAATAGTTTGGAGAAAAATATGAATATGTATAACTGTTTATGAATATGCATTAGGCTGAAGAGTATGTAAAGGGTGGCTCTGTCCATACCAGGTGTGCTTTTTTGGCTGAATGCCAAAGCACCCAGCGCTGACCTTTTGCTTTTATCTGTCCCCTATTGTCTTTTATTAAAGTTTTTAATCCTAACAGGAGAGTGAACCTTGTTTTTCACAGTTTGGACCCCTTTTCTTCGATCTGCTTTGTCAACCGAGAACCCAAGGGAGACAGAGGACAGCGGAGCTCTCGGGGAGCTCCGCCCAGCCCCCAAGGGGGCCGAGGAGGGGAAAAGCTGCGTAGGAGGAAAAAGGACTTGTTTTTAATCAGGTTTAGGTTTAATAACTCTTTTCCCCCTTGGTTTTCCCTTTCCCCTGTGCCTTGCAGGGCACTCTGTGTGGTTTTAATAAATAAATAGTTTTTTCTTACCTTCCAACTAAGAAATTCTGTTGTGGGTGGGGGAGGGGGTGTCAGGGCCCTTCGCTCTCGGAGGAGAGAGAGTTTTATCATTAATCCAGGACAGAAAGGCTTCTGCCAATCCTCGAGAGCCTCAATGACTCCCTTCATGGAGTTGTTTTAATATTTGTAAGGCCAGAGCTTTTGGTATCCACTGTTTACCATTCCTTGTAAACCAATTATCCCCTCTTTCCTCTGCCCCACTATTTTTAATTATCTCAAGCTCCTCTGGTGGAAAAGACAGTTTCTCTGGCAGCGATGGGGCTACTGGGAGCAAGGGGAGGATCTTAGAGATTTCTGGCAACAGTGCAGCTTTTCGAGCCTCTTCATCAGCTAGTCGATTACCTGTTGCTTCCTCTGAGCTCCCTGCCTGGTGTCATCTAATGTGTATTATTGCCACCCCTTTTGGTAAATTCACTACCTCCAATAGGGGAGAAATTAAGCTTTCATGAGCTGACATTTCCCCCCTGCAGGTTAGTAAACCTCTTTCTTCCCATAATTTCCCAAATGCATGTATCACCCCATATGCATACTTAGAATCAGTAAAAATCTTCACTATCTTGTCCCAATATAATTCACAGGCTCTTACAAGTGCATACAGCTCTGCTGTTTGAGCTGACCATGTGGGCGGCAACCGCCCCCCTTCCTTTAATTCCCTTCCGTTAACGATAGTGTATCTTGTAACTCGCTTCCCTTCTAATTACCCTTAATGACCCATCAATAAGCACATTTTCTCCCTCAGGCCGGGGACTGTCTCGTAAATCTTCCCTAGCCCAGTGTTATAAATGAAATCATGGAGTTGGCTTTCGTAAAGGGTTATGAGGTATTTGTTATGGTTATTTGTTATGGTTATTTGTTAATGATTGTGTATATGTTATGGCGACCTCTATAGATTTGTTTGGGCTAACTGATAAATGTTATGACTACCTCTATAGGTTTGTTATGTCTAATTGTTAATTTGTTGTGGCTAACTTAAATGTTATGGTTAAGAAAAGGGAGAGCTGGGCAAAGCAGCTAACCTATCAGAAGATGAGGACTGAAGACAACGAGCCAATCGGAGCACCAGAAGGAGGCGGGGTTAGGGGGTTATAAAAACTGTATCCCCTAGCCAGAAGGTGCCTCTGACTTCCTCCCATCGGAGGCTAAGCACGCAGCGCTGCACTTCGCTTTGTGTAACGGCAGACAGCCATTCTAAGCCTCTTATCGTTGTTTGTACTATGAAAATGAGTGAAAAATTCTTTCAAAATTTAAGTAGTGAGAGGACCTTTCTCACACCCAGGTTTGGAGATCTATCACTTGAATGCAGTCATTGGTTTCTTCCCGGCCCCCCTGATTTAGGGTAAAATAGAAATTGTTAATGTAGAAGAACTAGAAGCTGGATAATAGTAATAATAATATTTTTGAACTGATTTAGAGAGCCAGAGATTGGATAATGATTTACTAAGATATGCCTGCTGCAATCCATTTATTATTCACTTAATGAATTTGTGCCTACCTGGTATTGGGGAGGATGGAGAGAAGAGAGCCAAATAATTGAGAGAAACCACCAAGTGTAACCGACCATCCCGCCCTTGGACCCCAGGACTGGTACAAGTTGGCTCTCAGGCTTGGACGTGGACCAAGCACCAAGGACCAAGGGAGCATGCGCAAGGGAACAAGGTGAACAGTTCATCGTGATGAAGAGTATGGATCATGTAGTAATCAATCATTTGGGACCCTTGCCCACAATTAATCTGGGACACTGCGCTTGCGCGGGCATATTTAAATGAACTTTGAACTCATTATAATACGAAGCGGGGATAGATAATGAATATGTATAGGGGCTTTGTCTACCTTTATGCATATGTAATCTGTAACCTAATATAAACCTAGTGAAGTGCTGCTGAGGGTGTGCATGCCTTTGGAGGGGCTACCCCCCATGCACCCCAGCTGGAATAAACACATACCTACTTCATAACTATCTGAGTTGTGGAGTCAATTCCGTGCTTCACGGGCCCCTCTCCTCCCCACAGGCCCCCAGGCCGTGCTCCCAGTCCTGCCGCTCCTTGCCTTAACCATATTTCTCCACACTCCCCCTTCAACCAATCCTTTCCCAACATACCAACACCATCCCTCCGTCTGCTGTTGCCAAGACCGCTTCTAGACTCCCCTTATTTCCCCCCCGGGCATGGATTGTTGAGACCCTTTCTCGACTTTCCCCTACTGCTGCCCCCCCCGGGCATCCATGTCCTTAATTACCTCTGGGAGAATGTGCAAACCAACTCGATATTCTCCCAAGGGACTCTTTGGAGATATTTTGGGATCGTCATCCCTTTTGCTGGGACCCCTTTCCGGCTTTACCTGAGCTACCCTCCAGGGGTGCCCTCTCAGGTTTACCTGTGCTACCCTCCATGGGTGCCCTTTCAGGTTTACTCCCCAAAGTTCCCATTGTACTCACCAGTGAGATTTTCAGTGGTCCTTCCCCGTGGACTCTTCACGGAGCCCTCTGGTCCATCACTCGTCTGTCTCCTGGACAGTCTCGGGACCCCAATCAATCGCCCAGTGCCAGCAACCACCAAGGGGAGCTGACAACCAAAACCGGGTGAGGCGCGCTGCAGCAGTGCAGAACCTAAAGGCAGCTCTCCCCTGCTGCGGGGGGGAGGGCTGCCCCAGAACCGGAACACGCAGGATGGTTTCTCCTTGGCCACGAGCGGTGGGACTGGTCAGACTGGGTCTTTGTGGAAGCGTCGCAGGTTTAGAAAGGCAGCTGTTCCATTCTAGGCTCCATGTGGTTTATTGGGATAATAAGGGAGGGAACTGGGGAGTGGCGGAGGGGAGAGGAGAGCCGAGGGGGGATTTTAGCTCCATAGAGCCTAGAATCCAAGAGCCCCGGTTCTGGGTCCCGCTGGGCTTTTATTCGTGGGGTTAGGAGGCGGTCCTGGCTCACATCAGCCAGACCGAAAGGGTCAAGGGGGAGGGATCAGGGAAAGGACACACGTTACAACAGCGCGCCTTTCAGCTCCACTCGCTGCGCGCCGCCCCCGGATGGTAGAAGGATCTTGGACGAGAGCCCCCATTTTGTCAGGAAAATTAATCCACAAACACCAGAGGTTTATGTCCAAGAAGGAGACAGAGGAGTCCCGTAGCTTTATTCGTAAATAAAGGGAGAGGTCATGGGGCAATTTCCCATGGGGGCTCTCAAATTGCTAGAGGACGCAGCCTCCTTTTTATCCTACTTTCCCGGACGCATTTCCCTCTCTCTTTCCCCATTGGCTGAGGTATTCGAGAGGTACAGACTTCCCAAATCACCTAATACAGACCCCCTTCTAATGTGCATTCCCCCCCCCTTTTTTTCATTGCGTCTCTGTGCTTTTTCTCTAAATCCAGGGATTTAGCACGGCCTTGGATGAGCAACAGTCTGTGTCAATTAGTGGAATTCCTATGGAATTTATGGTTCCTCCCATTGCTTCTTTCACCTATCAGTATCTGGCTTTATTTACCAGCAGGCCCACTGTTTGTTTGCGAAAACATCTCCCTCCCATTCTTTTCATGTTGGAGGCACATGGGATGGAAAGCAGCTTTGTAAAATAGGACAATGTGCCTGATACAAGGGAATCAGAAGTTAAGAGATAACTTGTCAGAAACTGCTCACCACACAATATATCTACTGACTTAGCATTCATTGTGTTTGCCAAACAAGGACTGTGATGCTCTGGAACTTCCACGCTGCCAAAAAACCCAAATTTGTTGTTCTGGCCTTTGGATGGAGAGAAGGTCAGTGAAAAGGACCTTCTGCAAAGACCCCTCCATAAAACAGAACTACACAGGCGCAAGGATATAAAAATGACTTTTGAACTCATTATAATACAAAGCGGGGATAGGTTATGCATGTGTATAAGTGTATTGGGAAACTATGAATTTGTAACATGGAACCACATATATACTGAGCTATACAGGACTGACGGCGCATGTGTCTTTGGAGGGCTACCTCCCACGTGCCCGGCGCGGCAATAAACATACCGGCTTTACAACTTAAAATGATATAGGTTGTGAAGTTTTGTCTCTTTCTTAAATCATTTGGCGAGTCAGGCAGAAGAACCTCTGTCCGGTGCAGGGCTGGCCGGAAACGGACTCTTTAGCACGCCCCGGGGCACTTTTCCCTGGAAGATCTCCGCTTCTGGCTCGACCACTGCCCGGGCAGAGAAGTATCTACTGGCAGCACGAAAAACGGTACGTTTATCAATCAATAAGTCTACAAGGCGTACGCGTAGCCAGGGAGGGCTGGTAAGGCACTAGAGACGTCTACGTGCACAGCGAGGGTCCCTGTTTGGGCTTGCAAGCAGCTGGCATGGGGGCTAGCAGGGAAAGGATTCTGCAAGTTCTGCCGAGGGGGATCGAGGCGAATCCGAGAGTTCTGCTGCATTCCAGGTTTGGAAGCCAAGATAGACCTGCCAATGACTGTATAAGAGGCAGGAGAAAGGGTAAGCAGGATATTACCGTGTGTCTGGGTGTCTGGAGCTCCTATAACCGGTGTGTGTGCGTGTGTGTGTGTGTGTGTGTGTGCGTGCGTGTGTGTGTGCGTGCGTGCGTGCGTGCGTTCGGCTTCTAACAATCGGATCCCGGAAGTAAGCGGAGACTGGGGGCGGAAGTGACGCCCCAGATAACCCAGATCCCGGAAGTAAGGTATGAATGTTTAAAGTTTGTGTATTGTTTTGAATGATATGCATAGAAGTTTATTGTGTAATTCGTCTTTGCTGTGACGGTGTGTTAAGTAATTGCATGCTATGTATGATAGTTTAAGCTATAACGATTAAACTAAGGGAGAAGAAAAACAGAGGGGAATATTAACTGAGAGACATCCCTGTACCCAAGGAATGGTTAATACATTATACAGGTGACCTAGAGTGGGTAATATAACATTTAAATAAAGATTTTAAGCAGAATGGGAAGTGGCCAGAGTAAAGAAACATTAACAAAGAGCCCTCTTGGATGCATTTTAGTGCATTGGGAAAAAATAGCCGGGAGAGGGGGGACAAAAAATAAGAAGACCCTTATTAAATATTGCAACCAGTGGTGGCCTTTATATAAATTAGATTGTGATGGAAAATGGCCACTTTTTGGAACTTTAGATTATAACACCCTTTTACAACTAATGTTGTTTTTGAGAAGAGAGAGAAAGTAGGATGAAGTTTCTTATGCAGACATGTTTTTCTCTCTCTGCAACCACCCCGAATGGCAGAGAGACTGTGGGCTTGTGCCACCTCAGGATCCCTTGGTATTGGCCCTTGAAAGGGAAAATAAAGCTACTAAAAATAGACTCAAACGATGCTGTTCAGCTTGCAGCATAAACCAAAGATGTACAAAACCAAAGTTCATCATGCAGCAACACAAGAACAAGAATTAACTGATTTTCTTAAGCCCCCTCCTAGGAAGAGAGAGGATGATGCAGATTCGGAGGACACACCTTCCCCTCCAGAGAGCCCGGTCTCTGCTCGAACACGAGGGAAACAGGTGCTGCAAGCACCTCTGTGAGAGGCCGTAGGCCCAGAGGGTAATACAAGGCTGATTAAAGTACCTTTTTCTACCATTGACATAGAAGCCTGGAAAAAGATTGCAAAATATTATTGAGCAGATCCAACAATCGTAAGTAAACATTTACGTTTTATAATGAAACAACATAATCCCCATTGGAATGATATTGAATTGTTATTGGAAGCTGTAACAGAAACCGAAAAGCAATTAATTTTGAAAAAGGCAGAGGATTTGTCTGAGGATTATTACAAAATAAGACAGGAGGATCACAAAGAGTATTTGCCACTCCAGGACCCAAAATGGGATCCAAACAGAACAGCCGAAATGGCTAAACTACAGGCTTCTCAGGAGTGGATAGTGAAAGCCATGGAAAAGGCAATTCCTAAAACCATTAGCTGGTCTGCACTGTATGCAGTCAAGCAAGGCCCCACCGAGTCTCCAACGGACTTTCTGGAGCGATTAAAAGATGCTATGCGCAAAAACACAACACTGGACCCTGGGTCAGAGGTGGGGATACAACAATTAGTGTCTCTCTTTTTGGGCCAATCACAGGGGGACATTAGACGTAAACTCCAGAAACTGCATTCAACTGAGAGCAGGAATTTAGAGGTATTATTAGATGAGGCATGGAGAGCGTACAGTAACCGAGAGGCAAAATATAAAGAGGGAGTCAAAAAGTTAGTGACATTAGTGGAAGAGAGTGGAGAAAGGAGTAATCAGAAAGGGAGGCAGAGGCAAGGAAAAACCAGACTGCACAAGGACCAGTGTGCAAATTGCAAGAAATTCGGACATTGGAAAGATAATTGCCCAGAGAGGAAAAATACACATCCCAATAAGAAACAGGATAACTCTGAGGAGAGAGAAATTGCATATGTTAAGGAAGATTGAAGAGGACCGGGGGATTCCACCCTAGCAGATCCCCTGGTTATAGTAAAGCTAGGGGAAAAAGAGAAAGGAGTTTCTGGTAGATACAGGGGCAACTTATTTGGTCTTGAATAAAGCTTTGATGCCTATAGGGGAAGATTATGTCATGGTAAAAGGCACCACTAGCCAACCTGAAAAAGCATATTTCTGTAAGCCCCTGAAGTATAAACTTGGGAAACAATGGGGAATTCGTAAGTTTCTATACATGCCCAACTCTCCAAAAGCACTCTTGGGTATAGACTTATTGGAACAATTGCAAGCAACCATTATGTTTAAAAATGGAGAAATTACTCTGGAGGTGAATGATCACCAATATATAGAAATATTAAGCTTAGTATTGACAACCACTGAGACCGAAGAAAAAATTAGTGAAGAAATAACAAATCAAGTATTTCCTGGGGTCTGGGCCACTGGTGTTCCTGGGAGGGCTAAGAATGCACCTCCCATACAAATTAAACTCAAGGAGGGAAAACAGCCAGTTAGAGTTAAACAATATCCTTTAAAGAAGGACGACAGAAAAGGAATTAGCCCAGTAATAGAAAACTTTTTGCAGCTAGGACTATTGAAAGAATGCCAGTCTGATTTTAACACCCCTATACTACCTGTTCGCAAACCTGATGGGTCATACTGGGTAGTGCAGGACTTAAGGGCTGTAAATAAGATAGCAGAGGACCTCTACCCTGTGGTGGCAAACCCATATACCTTATTAACTGAATTAACACCGGAGTTAACCTGGTTTACCGTTCTAGATTTGAAAGATGCCTTCTTTTGCCTCCCTCTCCACGAAGCCAGCCAGAGAACATTCGCTTTTGAATGGGAAAGCCCTGAAAGTGGACGTAAAACTCAGCTCACCTGGACAGTGTTGCCTCAGGGGTTCAAAAATAGCCCCACCATATTTAGAGACCAACTTGCTAAGGACTTAGAATCCTGGGAGGCCCCGCCATCAGAAGGAAAACTTTTGCAGTATGTGGATGACCTCTTAATAGCTACCAAGACTGAAGAGGCCTGTCTTGCCTGGACAGTAAGTCTGCTAAACTTTCTAGGACTACAGGGATATCGAGTTTCCAAGAAAAAAGCCCAAGTAATGAAGAAAAAGGTAGTCTATTTGGGCCATGAAATCAGTGCAGGACAGAGAACTTTGGGACGAGACCGCAAGGAGGCCATCTGCTAGATCCCGAAACCTCAAACTGTGAAAGAACTCAGAACATTCTTGGGAATGACAGGATGGTGTCGACTTTGGGTTTATAGTTATGGTTTACTTGTGAAGCCCCTATATGCTCTCATAAACACAGAACAGAGAGATCTTCAGTGGACAAAAGAGGCCACACGGGCCTTCGACCAGCTGAAGAATGCCCTCATGTCAGCTCCAGCTCTAGGACTTCCAGACGTGAGTAAACCATTCTTTCTGTTTTCCCATGAGAAACAGGGGATTGCCCTGGGAATATTAGCACAAGACCTGGGTCCGTACCGACGGACAGTTGCTTATTTGTCTAAGCAGCTAGATGCAGCAGCCAAAGGATGGCCGGGGTGCCTCAGGGCTGTTGCGGCAGTAGTGATGAATATTCAAGAGGCACGGAAATTTACCCTGGGCCAGAAAATGACTGTGCTAGTGTCCCACACAGTGTCCGCAGTGCTGGAAATGAAAGGTGGCCACTGGCTTTCCCCACAGAGGTTCCTGAAATACCAAGCAATCATGGTGGAACAAGATGATGTAGAAATAGTGGTAACTAACATTGTCAACCCAGCTTCTTTTCTCAGTGGAAATGAAGGAGAACCGGTACACCACGATTGTCTGGAAACAATTGAGGCCACATACTCCAGTCGTCCAGATCTGAAGGATACCCCTTTAAATGACGCAGAAACCCAGTTCACTGATGGGAGCAGCTACGTCATCAGTGGAAAGCGACATGCTGGGTATGCAGTTACCACCTGCAAAGAGGTAATAGAGTCTGAACCTTTGCCAACAAACACCTCTGCACAGAAAGCTGAGATAATTGCTCTAATCTGTGCTCTGGAAATAGCAGAAGGAAAGAAAATAAACATCTATACAGACTCAAGATATGCATTTGGAGTTGTACATACACACGGAGCCATTTGGAAAGAAAGGGGATTGTTGAACTCACAAGAGAAAAACATCAAACATGCACAAGAAATACTGTGGCTGTTAGAAGCAGTCCAGCTACCTGAGAAGGTAGCAATCATGCACATCAAAGCACACCAAAAGGTGAGCTCTGAATTGGAGGAAGGAAACGAGCTGGCGGACAGAGCGGCAAAAGAAGCAGCAAAAGGTGAGGTAACAATGGAAGGAGCTTTGATCCCAGATGGACAAGTCTCCCTAGAAGGTAAGCCAAAATATAACAAAAAAGATAGAAAGTTAATTAAAAGTGAGAAAGGAACATACAACCGACAGGGATGGGCTATTACAGCAGAGGGAAGAATAGTAATCTGTAGGATTTAACTCTGTGGGATTTGGTTCTGAGGATGGAATAGAAACGAGGTCTCTAAAGCTGGGTTTTAGAGCATGGGGGTTTATTGTGAAAAGAGAGTGAGTGTGAGAGGCCTGCTAGGCTGCAAGACACAGCTCAAAGCAGGCCAGAGAGGCAAGAGAGAGAGAGGGAGAGAGAGAGGCAAAAAGAGAGCAATTTGCCATTTACAATACAATAAATCATCCTCTGTGTTGAATATTCTAATTCTCTTTAACCAATCTGAGACAAGCTACAAACCCTACAACATTTACATTCAACCTATAAGAATCATCACATTACCATACGGGGTTATATTTTAAGCCTTAAAAAACTGCTTTTTGGAATCTCTACCAGGCAGGCAGGGTGTGTTGGTTTGAAAACAAACCAGTGGGAGATCACAAGTCAAGATTGAAATTAAAAATAAGCGAGCTAATACAAGGAAAAGCACTGACAAAGTCAGATACAACCTAACACCCTGTTAGGGTGGTAGTAGCAGTCCAACTGAAGTAGTCCAGTTGAAGCGGTGATCCTGTGAAGGTCTAGTCTCCAGCTGAAGATCCAGTAGTAGCTCTGGTCCTCTGGGAATCCAGTAGACAGGGCTCCCTCAGGCAGTTCCAAGGCCAGGTTATATCCACGTGGGAACACCTGGTTCCTCCCTCCTGGGCAGAGCATCCCATAATGGGATGAGATAAGTCCATGAGTCACACGGTGGGTCCCTGATGGCCCATTGCCTGTCATGCGGGTGGGTCATTAGCAGCTGATAATAGCTAACGGCCCACAGCTGGTGGTGATAGAATACTTAACTACATCTATATTGCAACCTAGGACATTATCCACCCCTTATTCTATTACCATCTACAGAGTTCTCACTCAAGATAAGGTCTCCTTGTGGTACACAACGGGTTTCCCCATCTGCCTTCATCACCCACCAAGTATAACCAGGTCCTTGGGCAAAAACCACTCCATGGATGGGTTTGCCTTTGCCTGAGGTGGGACTAATCCAAACAGTCTTTCCTAAGAAACCTCTTACGTGTACCACAGGGACTTTATCTCCATCCACTGTGTGCAAAGGTTCGGACTCGGCAGGACCGGCTCGATTGATAGAACCCCTTGTGTTAACCATCCAGGTGGCCTTTGCTAAGTTCAGTTCCCACTTTTTGAAGGTTCCCCCGCCAAGTGCCTTCAAAGTTGTCTTAAGTAGTCCGTTGCACCGTTCAACTTTCCCGGCAGCTGGTGCATGATAGGGGATGTGGTATATCCATTCAATTCCGTGTTCTCTAGCCCAGGTGCTTATGAGGCCATTCTTGAAATGGGTTCCATTGTCAGAATCGATTCTCTCAGGGGTACCATGTCTCCACAGGACTTGCTTTTCCAGACCCAAGATGGTGTTCCAGGCAGTAGCATGAGGCACAGGGTAGGTCTCTAACCATCCCGTGGTTGCTTCCACCATGGTCAACACGTAGCGCTTTCCTTGGCGGGTTTGGGGAAGTGTGATGTAGTCAACTTGCCATACTTCCCCATACCTGTACTTTGACCATCTTCCACCATACCACAGAGGCTTCACCCGCTTGGCCTGTTTGATTGCAGCGCAAGTCTCACAGCTGTGGATGACCTGTGAGATGTTGTCCATGGTCAAGTCCACTCCTCGGTCACGAGCCCACCTATATGTCGCATCTCTCCCTTGATGACCAGAGGCATCATGGGCCCAACGAGCTAGAAATAATTCTCCTTTGTGCTGCCATTTCAGATCCACCTGTGACACTTCCACCTTGGCAGCTCGGTCCACCTGCTCGTTGTTACGATGCTCTTCATTTGCCCGACTCTTAGGTACATGTGCATCCACGTGTCGAACTTTCACGGTCAGCTTTTCTGCCCGGGCGGCGATGTCCTGCCAAATCTCAGCGGCCCAGATGGGTTTTCCTCTGCGCTGCCAGTTAGCCTTTCTCCAGCGATCTAACCATCCCCATAGCACGTTGGCTACCATCCAGGAGTCAGTGTAGAGATAGAGCCTTGGCCATTTCTTTCGTTCGGCAATATCTAAAGCCAGTTGGATGGCTTTAAGCTCTGCGACCTGACTCGATCCACCTTGTCCCTCGGTAGCCTGTACAGCTTGTCGTGTGGGGCTCCATACTGCAGCTTTCCATTTCCGATCTGCGCCTACAATTCGGCAGGACCCATCGGTGAAGAGGGCATAGCGTCTTTCACTCTCCGGCATCTCATTATATGGGCGTGCTTCCTCGGCACGTGCTACTTGCTCCTCTACTTCTTCTGAAGATAATTTAAAAGTCTCACCTTCAGGCCAGTTTGTTATGATTTCTAAGATCCCAGGGCGATTCGGGTTTCCAATACGGGCGCGCTGTGTGATGAGGGCAATCCATTTGCTCCACGTGGCATCAGTGGCATGGTGAGTAGAGGGAACCCTTCCCTTGAACATCCACCCCAGCACTGGCAGTCGGGGTGCAAGGAGAAGTTGTGTTTCTGTGCCGATCACCTCTGAGGCGGCTTGGACTCCTTCGTAAGCTGCCAAGATTTCTTTCTCGGTGGGAGTGTAGTTGACTTCAGACCCTCTGTAACTTCGACTCCAGGATCCCAGTGGTCGACCTCGGGTCTCACCAGGCACCTTCTGCCAAAGGCTCCAGGACAGACCATGGCTCCCGGCTGCAGAGTAAAGCACATTCTTTACCTCTGGTCCTGTCCTGACTGGTCCAAGGGCTACCGCATGAGCGATCTCCTGTTTGATCTGGGTGAAGGCTTGCTGCTCTTCAGGGCCCCAGTGGAAATCATTCTTCTTGCGGGTTATGAGGTAGAGAGGACTCACGATCTGGCTGTACTCAGGGATGTGCATTCTCCAAAAGCCTATGGCGCCTAGGAAAGCTTGCGTCTCCTTCTTGTTGGTTGGTGGAGACATTGCGATGATCTTATTGATGACCTCAGAAGGAATCTGATGCCGTCCGTCTTGCCACTTTACTCCCAGGAACTGGATCTCTCGGGCAGGTCCCTTGACTTTGCTCTTCTTGATGGCGAAACCGGCTTCCAGGAGAATTCTGATGATTTTCTCTCCTTTCCCAAATACTTCCGTTGCTGTGTCCCCCCACACAATGATGTCATCAATATACTGCAGATGTTCTGGAGCCTCACCCCTTTCCAGTGCAGCCTGGATCAGTCCATGGCAGATGGTGGGACTGTGCTTCCACCCCTGGGGCAGTCGGTTCCATGTGTACTGCACACCTCTCCAGGTGAAAGCAAACTGAGGCCTGCACTCTGCTGCCAGAGGAATGGAGAAAAAGGCATTGGCAATATCAATGGTCGCATACCACTTTGCTGCCTTGGATTCCAGCTCGTACTGAAGTTCCAGCATGTCCGGTACAGCAGCACTCAGTGGTGGTGTGACTTCATTCAGGCCACGGTAATCCACTGTCAGTCTCCATTCTTCACTGGACTTACGCACCGGCCATATAGGGCTGTTAAAGGGTGAGTGAGCCTTGCTGACCACCCCTTGGTTCTCCAGTTCCCGAATCATCTTATGGATGGGGGCCACAGAGTCTCTGTCAGTGCGGTATTGCCGGCGGTGCACTGTTGCTGTAGCAATTGGTACGCGCTGTTCTTCAATTCTCAGTAGTCCTACAGCAGACGGGTTATCTGAGAGACCAGGCAGGGTATTCAGTTGCCTTATATCTTCTGTCTCTACGGCTGCTATCCCAAAAGCCCAGCGATGTCCCTTTGGGTCTTTGAAATATCCACTCCTGAGATAATCTATGCCGAGGATGCATGGGGCGTCTGGACCAGTCACAATGGGGTGTTTCTGCCACTCATTCCCAGTTATACTCACTTCAGCTTCCAGTACAGTCAGCTGCTGGGATCCTCCTGTCACCCCAGAAATAGAAATGGATTCAGTCCCCACATACCTGGATGGCATCAGGGTGCACTGAGCGCCGGTGTCAACCAAAGCCGTGTATCTTTGTGGGTCAGACGTGCCAGGCCATCGGATCCACACAGTCCAATAGATCCGATTATCCCTTTCCTCTACCTGGCTAGAGGCAGGGCTCTTCTAATCCTGTTTTTGGTGCACGATGTTCTTCTCCTGTAAATGTGTTCCTGAGGTCCCATCAAGAGGATCAGTCATATTATCATTTCCATTCTGTCTGGAGTTCTGTCCACAAGAGACTGGGGCAGTGTTGTACCTAGATGAGCTTCTTGAGGTGGATGTTTCTGTTTTCAATTCACGTACCCGGGCTGCCAAGGTGGAGGTGGGTTTCCTATCCCACTTCCTCATGTCTTCCCCATGCTCTTGAAGGAAAAACCAGAGGTCACGTTGTGGAGTTTGTTTTCTTTCCCTGACTGGAGTACGTCTGCTCCTGATGGCAGAGACTCGGGTTGGTTTTGGTGTGGCATGGAAAAATCTTTCTGTGAGCTCTTTCCTTAGTTTCTGATGGCTCTCTTCAATCAATCTCCGGACTTGCTCGGCCAGGTTTGTTTCTACCGATGAGACCTGGGTGCGTAGTGGGGCGGTGACAGTGTCCTCATAAATTCTCAGTTTGTTTGCTAACACTCCCACCTGGTCTTCGCCTTCCCTCCACTGCAATGTTGCCAGGTAACGAGAGTATATCTCTGGTCCGAGCCGCGTGAATCTTAGCCACATTTGTGAAGTGCACCGGACATTATCTGGGCTCTTGGGGAATCTCTCGTTGTCTGAGAAAACGATCTCTAGCACGGCCAATTCCCTCAGGCATCGGATACCTTGTTCTATTGTGTTCCATTTCCTTTGGTGCATCTGGAGGTCTTCTTTGCACAGGTATCTGTCCCGTACACTCAGCAGCAATCGCCGCCAGAGGCTGAGAGTTTCCTGGGTTTTCCCAATCCCCTGGTCAACGACCACATCCTGAGACAGGGATCCCAGTTGTCTGGCCTCACTTCCATCCAGAATAGTGTCATTAGCTGCGGCGTCCCAGATACGGAGCAGCCAGGTCAAGATGGACTCATTCGCCTGCCGGGTGAATTCCCTCCGTAGGTCACGCAGCTCCCCCAGGGATAGAGAGCAAGTGATGATCTCTGGCTCTGTCTCTTCTGCTTGGTGAGATGGTCCTGCCGCATCCTCATCAGTCGCTATGCGGACTGATTTGCTCTTTGATTTCTTTTTCTGGACAGGGGCAACTGCTACAGGCTTCGGCTGTTCTGATTCGGCAATGGTCTGTGTTGAGACGTCGACTGCTCTTTTGGTTCTTTTCCTCTTGCCTGCTGATTTGCTTCGTTTCTCCTCCTCAAGAAGACAAAGTATTTTTCTGTTCTTCAGCATGAGGTACACGGTGCTGGTCGCAGAGAAAAAAGAAAACAGAACTGACAGGAAGATTATGCCATCCTTAGCATCCAGAAAGAACTCAATATTGTCAAAGATGGCTGTGCCTGACCTGAAAGGCTGGAAGAAACCGCTCTCTCCTCCTAGCCCCAGAGGGTGGATGCGATTGCTGAGGAGGTCCCAGACGTAGCAGCTCAGATTAGGCCAGGCAAACAAAATTGAGTATGTATTCCGAATGGTATTCATCGTCTCACAAGTTATCATACAATAGGCATAATAAACCAACAAAGCAATCCTCATGCCATTTCCTGGTCGCAACAGGAGCAATACAATGGGCAGATAGTTTCCCATTTGAGGAAAGATATAGAGAGTGAGATACAGTACCCACATAGATAAGCTGAGCATCATGGTGATAGGATTTCTGAGTTTCCCCAGGTCGTGCCCCACATTGGGCGCCAAAATATGTGTTGGTTTGAAAACAAACCAGTGGGAGATCACAAGTCAAGATTGAAATTAAAAATAAGCGAACTAATACAAGGAAAAGCACTGACAAAGTCAGATACAACCTAACACCCTGTTAGGGTGGTAGTAGCAGTCCAACTGAAGTAGTCCAGTTGAAGCGGTGATCCTGTGAAGGTCTAGTCTCCAGCTGAAGATCCAGTAGTAGCTCTGGTCCTCTGGGAATCCAGTAGACAGGGCTCCCTCAGGCAGTTCCAAGGCCAGGTTATATCCACGTGGGAACACCTGGTTCCTCCCTCCTGGGCAGAGCATCCCATAATGGGATGAGATAAGTCCATGAGTCACACGGTGGGTCCCTGATGGCCCATTGCCTGTCATGCGGGTGGGTCATTAGCAGCTGATAATAGCTAACGGCCCACAGCTGGTAGTAATAGAATACTTAACTACATCTATATTGCAACCTAGGACACAGGGTCTGCTCTGACCTTTGAACCTGCCTAGGCAGAGGGCATTGTTCTATCAAGAAGGGGGATTACTTTCAGTGGCCATACCATTGTTTCCTAGTTACTCTTCAACTCAAACCTTGTCTTCATCTTACTCTTGCTTATACTTTCCATATTTTCAGCATCTTTTGCAAGGTAATCATATCTATAAGGCTTTCCTATTTCATCTTCCCCAACAGTAATCCCTTCTCATTGTGGTCATTAATTAGGGAAGAACATCAGAAAACACACTGGAGAGTAGATGCTCTATTTAAATATTTAAATGATAAAATTATTGCCAGGAAATTACAAGATACCATCAAACAGGTAACCCGGCAGTGTGATCTTTGCCTCCAGACTAAATCCAAAATTACCCGCAAATTAAAACTTGGTCAAATTGGAAGGGGCCATGGGCCCGGACAGCAGTGGCAAATTGATTTCACGGAACTTCCAAGAAAAGGGGGGTATCGATACTTGTTGGTATTAACAGATACCTTTTCAGGGTGGCCAGAAGCCTTCCCCACCAGAACCGCTAAGGCCCGAGAAGTAACTAAAGTATTGCTACAAGAAATAATACCACGCTTCGGAGTTCCAGCCACAATATCCTCAGACAGAGGACCCCACTTTATTGCAAGGGTGGTGCAGCAAATAAGCTGCCAATTAGGCATAAAATGGAAACTCCACACCCCGTACCACCCTCAGTCAAGTGGCCAAGTAGAAGAAATGAACCATCTAATCAAGCAACAGATTGTGAGGCTAGGGCAAGAAGCCAATTTACCCTGGCCCCAATCTCTCCCACTTGCATTGCTACGAATTCTGACCAAACCCAGAACTAAAGAACAGTTAAGCCCCTTTGAAATACTCTATAGGAGACCATACGGAATACAAAAAGGAATATCTACCCAAATTGGGGAAGAAATAATGACCACCTATATGGTGGCTTTAAGCAAGCAACTCAAAAGGATTGAGAAACATGTGGCCGGAACCCAAAGCCAAGGTTTAGACGGGCCTGTACATGATATTCAACCCGGGGATTATGTATATGTTAAGTCTCTTGCAGAAAAAACTCTGGAGCCACAGTGGGAAGGACCATTTCAGGTACTCCTCACCACTTTGACCGCAATTAAAATCAAGGAGCAGAACGCCTGGATTCATCATACCCGAGTGAAGAAAGCCCATAATTCCCCATGGAAAGTCATGCAAGTTCAACCAGGAAAATTATTTTTCTCACGATCATAATTATAATCCAGGGATGGGGGAGTACGTCTGGCCAGGACAATACTGAGTGGCCTTGGTCCCAAGCCTTTAGGCGGTTTACAGGATTCATGGGGAAATATTCTGATATAAAAGGTTTAAATCTATTAACTGTAGTTATGCATGAAAATCAAGTGTATGCTAGACAAGAACGGGAAAAACAAACATTGTGGCAACTTCAGGGGACTGTAGGAGAAGTAATTAAAATAGGTTGTCAAATGGTTAATGAAACTACCTATGAAAAAGCAACTCAAATAAGTGTCTCAGCTACCCCTACTGAAAAGCATGTAGAAGTTTGTACCAGTTCAAAAGAATCAGACTGTTGGTACACCTTTACATTAGTACAAACTGTTGACGTGGTTTGTCTTTGGGCCAAGGACACGAATGGGCTCTCGTTCAAATTTAAAATAAATGCTATAGCTGGACCTGTTACAACCTATGCCAGCACTGAAGCCCAAACCCAAACCACACCACCTAAACTTGAACCCAAAATTTATGAAACTGGCCCATATGTAATAAGGAACACGGGTCAACTGTGGCTAGCACAGGTCTTTCTCGTGAGAACATTCCACTGTGTTTTATAAACAAAGATAAAGTTTGGATGTTTTTTAAACAGTGTCTCGAGATTTGGACAGTTCAGGCCTGGCCAATCAGGCCTAGGGGGAGGTTTCTGGCTGACCAATCTGGGCGACCTTTGAAAAGTCTATATGTATTGAAATCAAAATAATAAACTTCCTCTTTCTTGCCACACTGAGAACTTGGGTCCTTTTCTCTGCTAGCGGCTCAACAGCGACAAGTTTGAAAACAGTTGTTGTTTAACCCAGAGTGGTCTCTTAAACGTGTTGAACTGTTAATGCAAATCAATGTTTCCGAAATCCAACCAACATGTTCTCCTTTCCTACAAACATCCTTCAAAGGCTGGACAACCTGGCTGCAGAAACGAGTGCCCTCCAGGAGCAGAATACAAAGAGATTTAACTGGAGTGTTGGGGACTAGATTGGGGGTTCTAAATGGAATTGACTCAGAAATATTAATGAATACATTGGCCACCGTAACTGGCGACTTAGTAAAATTAAGACAGCCCCTACAGTCTTCTCTATTAGCATTAGGAAATGAACAGTGGCAAGTTTCAAAAGTATTACCAAAATGAGAAGAAACTGAAGAGCAAGACCATGAATTAATAATAAATGCACTTGGTATAGCCCAAGACAATGTATCCCTAGCCCTTAGTTGTATACAAGCCCAACTATGGATGCAGTCAGCAGCTGCCTTAATTATAAGAGAAAGTAGTGAAGGCACTTTCCCCATTGAAATTCTCAAGGTTATTTGGGACAATGCCACTGACCTAGAAAAGAAGTTTCAATCTTGGTGGACCCTAGTAAACTTCACCTATGACCCTATTGCTAATATGGCCACAGCCTTTGTGCTCACTATACGTAATGCCACCGTCCACGTTATCCATCCCATTATTGCACTAGGACTAAACCATGAGAAAACAGTGCTCTATCCCTCTGAACATAGGGTATGGGCCCGGATAGTAGAGAAGTGGCAGACTGTGAATTTAGAATCCTGTATTACACGAGAACAACAGGGGTTTATCTGTAAAAGCAATGCAATTGATGCCCAAGACATATGCCTTGATACAGAGCAAGGCATCTGCCACTTCGAAATCCATCCAAATGCTAATCAAAAAACTGTGCTTGTGTATATTGGTCAAGGTTGTGTGTGCTTAAGGACTGTTTGTGCTTTTGTAGAAATAGATAATGATAATATAACCATAAATGTTAAAAATCATTCTAATTTTTGTATCTGTAATTTTGTTAAGAACGTTGGCTGTGACTTTTTGTATTTAGCCCCAGTTGTATCCTACCAATTGATAAAATCTAATTACACTATGTACCACAAATTGTTGCCCACACCTATTAGAATGAATCATATGTTAGTAAAACAGTTAGTAAAACATGAAGACCTAATTGAAATTTTAAAAGAAATTCAAGAAAATGGAAAGAAAACTTTAATTACTATTCATCATGACACAGAAAAAATAAGCAGAATCTTACAAAGAGCAAAACAAGATGAAAGTCATCACTGGTGGGATGTGCTCTTTGGGTAGTCACCTACTGCAACTGGTATTCTAAATACGTTATGTCACCCTATCATTGTTCTTTTAATATTAGCATCAGCTTTATTTTTGCCTTTATATTATGTGTCTGGAATTAGAGAATGTTACAACGAGTAGCAATTTTGACTTCTCTGTCAAACGCACATAGTAAGGCATTGAGAGACACCTTTCACAAAAATTTGATAGAAAAAAAATTTATGTACTAGTAAAAGAATTTACTAATTTTACAGAAAAGGGGTGACTGATACAAGGGAATCAGAAGTTAAGAGATAACTTGTCAGAAACTGCTCACCACACAATATATCTACTGACTTAGCATTCATTGTGTTTGCCAAACAAGGACTGTGATGCTCTGGAACTTCCACGCTGCCAAAAAACCCAAATTTGTTGTTCTGGCCTTTGGATGGAGAGAAGGTCAGTGAAAAGGACCTTCTGCAAAGACCCCTCCATAAAACAGAACTACACAGGCGCAAGGATATAAAAATGACTTTTGAACTCATAATACAAAGCGGGGATAGGTTATGCATGTGTATAAGTGTATTGGGAAACTATGAATTTGTAACATGGAACCACATATATACTGAGCTATACAGGACTGACGGCGCATGTGTCTTTGGAGGGCTACCTCCCACGTGCCCGGTGCGGCAATAAACATACCGGCTTTACAACTTAAAATTATATAGGTTGTGAAGTTTTGTCTCTTTCTTAAATCATGCCCTTGCTGAGAAGGGGGCCAAGGATATCCTTAGCCCGATATAGAGGAAAGCAGGGTTTATACATGTTACAAGATGGTTGCGTAGATCACGCAAAGTGCTCACTGTCCCCGGGGCTGCAGGGCACCACAGACCACCCTTGGGCAGCTTTGGGGACACTGCCTATTTTTCTAAAAGCCTCCTACCCAACTTAACACAAATCCTACTATCTCGAGCCCTCAAGCCAGCAGCGCCAAATGCACACTTTGTATTGTATTTTCTCCCAGGAGACGTGCAGCTTAGAAATGTCTGCAATGGAAGTGGGGCTTTCAGGGAAAAATGTAGAGCAACTTCTGCTGGTTCTGCGAAATCTCTTGAGCAGTTAAGGCCAGACCTGCCCCGCCGTGGCAAAAGCAGTCATTTGAGTGGAGCGAGCAGCACCAAAAAGGCACAGGCACGTCTGGAGTGGAATTGATGCGGTAACAAATAACAATAGTACTTGTAGCTACTACAGCCTCTTCTGCGACCTCGTAGCCCGCCCTCAGGGCCGCAGCACTACGCGAGGCAGATCCCTCCGCGCCCCGAGGGCACCAGCTCGACGAGGGCGGACCCGCCAAGGAGTCGGGGACAAGCGAAAACGACAGGCGGGACAGCAAATCGAGACGCGGGATCGGCCGGCGGCGATCCGTCGGCCCAATGGGCGTCGCGGAGGGCCTGGCTTAGTGGAGGAAGTGTCGGGGCGGACGCGGGCGTTGTCCTTGGCTGACGGGAGTATCGGGGTGCTGGGCTCTCGCCCTGGTGGCGCCACTACTGTCTTCGGAAAGATCATCGGCAAGGCGTTTCCCTGGTATCGTCAGCGACGAGGACGAGGAGGTAGCCGCGGCTTTGCTCTGTGCGCGGTTCCTCTCCCCTTCTCTCCCTCCTCCCGCGCTCGCGGGCATCTGAGCCTAGGACACCCGGTGCGCGGTGCAAGGGCGCACGGCAGGGCGTGCGGCGGCGCTGCTGCTGAGGGTAGGTGGATGGACGGACGGGGCCTCTCCGGGTTGTGGCGCTCTCTACTGCACCATCCCTAAGCTTGTTCGGTGCCGCGCCCCTACCTCTCCGGCTGCCGCGGCGCGTACTGGGTTGCTGGTGTTGTCTGGACTCGCCTCGGATCCCGCCCCCACCGTGTCGTGTGCGCGCGTAGAGAAGAGCCTCCGACGGTAACTTGGTCTCAGTGTGTCTCGTAATAGCATCGAAGAGGTTTCACAGCTGCGCTGTGCTAGGATTTGGTTCTGAACCTCCAAACCGGATTATTAGGCCAAGGAAGTACAGATTTCTTTAGTTTTTCTTAAAAAAAAAAAAACAAATCTAGAAAGTGGTCATCCTGCAGGCTGCCAAAGCTTTCCGGATCTTGTTTCTGTGGGGAAGTGGGACCGTGATAACAGCATGCTTGCAAGGGTCACGGGTGCTGGTGCTGGGAACGAGAGCGAGCTGCTTAGACCGGGGGGGGGGACGACAATGCAGCCGTTGCCTACGTGATGTTAACTTTAAGGTAATATCTCGTAAGATGTAGCTATTAAAATGCTGACGGTTAATAATTAGGGATGCCTTCTGCTTTTGAAGGTAGGGATTGCATGCAATGTAGAAGACAGACTCGTCCTATGCACTTGCAGGCTTCCTGTGGTTATGCGTGTGTTCGATACTTGAGCTCCCTGTCGTGTGGGAAACAATGGCCGCTGTTCTCCCACTTCACTAAACTCTTTGCTGATTCAGTTAAGCCATTTGTCTCCTGCCTCTGCGCGGACCACATCCAATAGAACTGCTGAGGAAACAATCAGCCCGATCTAAAACATACTGGAGTTCGCTAATAGCAACTAGTGGCCGGTCTCCTTCCCCCATTGGCTTCCATGCTGAATCCCACTTCTGGAGGGGTCTCAGTAAATATGTTGCATTTTGGGTATAGAAAGCATTAGTATCACGCAAGAAAAATGAATGTTCCAGCTTGTGTCTGAGGTATCTGGTAATCTGCTTCTGTAGGAGTTAAGCGGGGCAGGTGGATTTGCATAAGCTATTACCTTTCTCTGAAGCCGGTTATGTTTTAAACGTTTACTCTTCCTCCAGTGCTGTGCATCCCATGATCTTTCACCCCAAGCTGGGACACTTTTCCTAGTCATGCCTAAGGAGCCAATTAACGGGTGGTCTGAAGCAGGAGATTCTGGTGAATCTGTAAGTACTGTTGGAGCTTTCTGTATGCTGAACTGTACCTGTAGTTAGTTCCTCATGTACTAGACTCTTTCCCATCCCCCCTTTCCTTCTTGACAGGGCACAGTAGTCTACTTTGGGTTTTCTGGCACTATAATCTTTTGCCTCTAGCTTGTAATGGAGTTGAGCTTTTTGACTAAGAGCAGTGATATAAAGCAGTGCTCATCCCTGGGTATGTACTTCTGGTGCAAAATGCAGTGTTGTTTTGGAGTGCAGTCTGGTGCCTATTGTCATGGTTTAGAGAAAGAACTAGTACTACTCGTCTAACATGGGGAAGAGGGCTTGGGCTTTTTGGCAGGTCAGGGGCGAGGAAGGGCAAAGCTTGTTGAGAGGTGCTGGATGTTTTGCTTTTAGCTATGAAAGTCAAGTTCAAAGACTTTGTAAACCCTTGCAACAGGCAGCCTAAAGTTTATTTTCTACCAGGATTGCTTGTGTTGCGTGAAGACACGATGGGGGCTTTAACCCAGACACAAAGTCAGCTTCTGTGGCTGTTTTGTAGCTCGTTGCTGTCTAGCTTAAAAAGAATGTCCTAGCTCTTTTTTGCCCCTATAGTGTGCATAATTGGTCTGTGTAGCTTTGCTTGAAAAGCACCAGTTGTGAGTGGGTGGACAGACATTAATTTGAAGCGCAATGGTTGAATTGCTAGGAATTGGCTAACTGCTTTCTCTGGGTAGTTCTTTGCTCTCGTTCCTTCCCTTCCTGTGCCCTCTCCCCTCTTTGTTCCTTTTTTTTTTTTTTTTTTTACTTATTTATGAGTTTGTACTTCCTTCTCCAGCTTCTTGGGCATGTAATGATTGTTGGCGAGATGTGTGTTGCTCACCTGGGCCTGACCAATGGATTCCGGATGGTTGTGGATGAAGGGCCCGAGGGTGGGCAGTCTGTCTCTCTCATACATCTACCCATTCTGGGTGGCCGTCAGTTGGACTGGCCACCTGGCTAAGGGTTTTGCACCGCAGGAGTTGCCACACGTGTACAAATCGCCACTGAATGGATTTCGTCTGTTGCCCATCAGTTTAGCCGCTGTCGATGTGTCATTCTTTGTGCCGTGTGTCTGTGGAAGGTAATAAAAGCTTTGAGCAGCAGTTGCACAATAAAGATTTGTCATGGGGATATCATCTCCGGTCTTGCGCGTCTTACTGCGGGGAAGTAGTTCTACAAGTTCAAAGTCTCCCTGGAGTGCAAGTATGTGGAATGTTTCAGCCTGATAACAGCATTCCATAGATAGGTAGTGATTTGACTGTTAATTTGAAGCGTGATGCTGGAAGTGCTTAGCAGTCTCCATGTCTTATAGGAAGCAACGTCTTAGCTCTTTGGCAATGGTACGCAAATGTACAGAAAGCCCGTACAGGCTGCTGCTAAAACTGTAGAAGATGTTGTATGTGAGGCTACGGGCATGCTGTCCAAGGGTGGTACGGGCATGTTGTCCAAGGGTGGTTTCGGCATGGTGCAATGTGTTGGAAGCGTTCACCTCTTATTGGAGCGCTTTTTTAATGGCTGTGTAATAAGGCCCCATTAATATCCCTTTTCTGGTGAGGAGAGATATGGTAGGAGAAAACAATGGGTCTGACTGGCAGCTGTGGTGCTTCCATAGCACAGTGGAATCTCTCTTTTGTCAATTTGGGTCAGCTGTCCTGGCTCTGTCCCTTCCCAACCTCTTGCCCACTCTTAGCTTATTAGTCGATGGGGGTGGTTGGAGCGACAGCCTCCTCGCCGTGGGAGCAGTGCTCCGCAGTAGCCGAAACACTGGTGTGTTATCAACACCCTTCTAGCTACAACTGCAAAGCAGAGCACTATGTGGGCTGCTAGGGGAGAGTTACCTCCATCACAGCCAGACCCAAACCAAAACTACATTGTAGTGAGACAGCAAACTTCAGCTTGCTTTAACAGCTGTAAAAAAATGGAGATGGGTGTGGAAAAGCTGGGCGGTCCTTCATTGCCCTTGAACCCTATGTTACTGAGGCATGTGAGGTGCCGAATGAAAGGCATCTTCATCTCTTCAACATTCCCAAGCGATTGGGTGAAGTTTGGTGACGCGGGTGTGTAAGTAACCTGAGGACTTCACCTTTATTTAATCATCCCGGGGAGGAGACAGAAATGATTTCCCTGAAGTAGATGGAAACTGCCCTGGTGCAGTGTTTCCTTAGAGAATGATTGAGGTAGGTAGCGTCTATGGTTCTGTCTGTATAAACTCCCTAAGGCATCTATTAGGCCTTCCCACTTCCAGGGGGCAGGGGAGTTTTGGAGATGCTAGGTATTGCTTATACATTCGGAGAGAATGGGTGATTGCCATAGGTTTTAGAAGTCTGTGGCGCCTGGTGGAATTCTCTATCTTGCCTCGCAGGCAAGGTTTCTGATACTTAGCTCCAAACCAGAGAGAGAGAAGGGTTCTGAAACCGACATCCACTGGAGAATTGTAGTATCCTATAGCAGCCCAGGTGGGAAGGGACCTCAAAAGATTATCTGGTCCAGCCTTTTGTGGGAAAGGGAGCTTAGATGAGATTTTCTAGCACCCTGTCCAATTGCATTTTGAAAACCTACAGCAGTGGGGGCTAGTGCAACTTGTGCCCGTTGTCCCTTGTCTTTTCCATGTGCCTCCATGTGAAGAGAGTCTCTGTCCTCTTTGTAGCCTCCTTTAAGTCCTGGAATACTGTGAGGAGGTTCCCCCTGAGCCTAGGCAGGTGCCTAACCTATTGCAACTAATTCCTTTGTCATTGCTAGCCTTCATGCAGCTCCTAGCTGCTTTTAGACGTTCTTCCACAGCTTTCAGATCCCTGCCAAGCCCATTTCTCTTAGAACTTAGGACTTGGACTTATTCCATGCTTCTGTAAGTATTCACGAATATCACTTGCCATCCTGGCACCTACGCCAATGGCAGAGACTGAAATGTTATGGTTTATGGCATTAACATTTTTTATGAAGGAATTTTTTCCGTTAAAACTGTATAACGAAGCTGCACCACAGAAGCCCACCCTGAATGGGCCTCCTGACTTAAACTCTCAACTATGAGTTAAACCGCCTAAGGGATAGAGATAAGAAAATTGACACTATTGTTCAAAGCATCTGGGAAGTAATGGATAAGACTGGAAGAGCATCGGGCTCCGCCCAGCAGCTTCAGGGTGGAGGCCATAGCACCAGGTTTATCTGCTGCCAGGTTTGCACAGACATCCCTCCCCCACCAAAGGCGGGAGGAGGAGAGGTTTTGGGTGTATGGCAAGAAGCTTCTGGTCAGAGGCAGTGAACGCCCATCCTTCGCTACACAAACTGGCCCAGCTGCAGGGCCCCCACCCCAGGAAAGCCACATCTATGGGACATTCACATGAGGGGCAGCTGAGGGGCTGCCATGGTCTATCAAAGGCCCCCCTGAAGGGGTCCCCAGACCGTGCACTAGAGCACTGCATGTGATGCAAAATGATGCAACTGACCCAAAGTCTTGCAAGAGACAGTGTCAAACGTGCCCCCCCCTCAGGGGAGGCTCCTGGGCGTTCCCACCTGGCCCAAACATATTCATCCATTGGATTCTATGCTTTTTGGCAAGGGACCCTCACCACCAAGACGACCAGATGGAGAGGACCGATGAGATGACGTTGCGACCCACAGAGTGATGATATGTTTCTACTTAATCTGTCTCTCTCACTTTCCCTGTCCCCTTCCCACACACCCCTTTTTCCATTTCTTTCTTTTTTTTTTTTTCTGTTTCTTTCTATTTGCCTCTTTTACTGTTAAATAAAATATATCAATATTTTTGGCAAAAAACATTTAACCTTGTTTAGTCTTAATCACGTTTTGGGGAATATTTCGAACCTCAGGATTCTATCTGTAATCCACAGAGAGCTCACTTTTCTTCTTTGTGATTAGAGCAGATTGCAACAGTCAAGTAGTGCGAATGGGTGTTTCAGGTCGCTTAAAGAATCACTTGCAAAGGTATCGGCAAAATCAGGTTTAATATAAAAGTGAAAGCACAACATAGTTCTTTGGCAAGGTTTACTCTACTACTTACTAGATAGTGTTTTTCATTGGTAGCTAGAAACCAGTGTTTTGGCTACTGCTGAGCAGTGTTGGCGCAGGATCAGCGCTGTCTCTCCAACATTCCGCCCCCTATCAGTAGGCCGCAGGTTTGCAAGATCCTGGAAGGGGACACAACTAGGCCAGCTGATCCAAATTGGCCAGAGGGATGTTCCGTACCCTATGACGTCAGCTCAGGTATAAAAGCTAAGAAAAGGAGGAGGAAGGAGGTACATTCATTATTTATGACGACGTTTGCCTTTCCAGGCAACCGCTATATGTGCTGAAGCCCTGCTTTCCTGGAAGTGGCCGGACAGCACTTGCTGATGGGAACTAGAGGATGGAATTATTTTCTTTTTCCTCTTTGCTTGTTAGCATGCAAACTTTCACTTTTGCTTTAGTAAACTGCTTTATTGCAACATGCAAGTTTTTTTCTATCTTATTTTCTCTCCCCTTTCCAGCTGAGAAACGGGAGTGATAGAGCAGCCTGGTGGGCACCTGGCATCCATCCAAGGTCAACCCAACCACAATCTTTTTTTTGCCAAATGTGGGCCGAGACAACGACAGTTTTATATCTTGCATGCCATAGTAATAGTAGTTGTTGAGCAGCAAGCTCCTGTGCAGGACATGGAGTTTGTCAGGTGCACTGCTTATCTCTTTGTTTTGTTGAGTTTGGGAACATGTTGATACAAACAATGGCTCAGTACTTTGCTGTGATATTGATGGCTTTGTTGTGTAGGGGGAGCTATTTTCTGGGGACAATGAGGGAATTCATCTCCCTCTCCCTACCCGGGATTGATGTGGATGGTTTTAGAATGCGGGCTCTTGTGTTCTTTGTTCATCCTTGTGTAAGCTGTTGAATACTATTAACTAATAGTGTTGGCACACTATGGGGTTTGTGGAATCTGGTGCCATCCTGGTGTAAGACAAAACAAACTGTAGGTGAGGAGATACTGAAATGTGTCCTGAAGCGGCTGGTCCCTGGGTGGCAGTGTGTGTGGAAGGATTTGTGCAGGTTCCTAGAGTGCTTATCACGTCCCATTGCCTGGGACTTTACACCTGAACAGGCAATGAACCCTGGCAAACTGGCGCGTCACCTGATAGAAGGGTGCCTTGCCTACCCTGATGAAACCCAGCAGCTTCTCACCCTGTACTGGGGCCTGACCTGAGCCTATCGAGCCACAGTTCAGTACTTTCAGAGGACTGTGGCTGAGGCAGCGACCCTAACTGCGTTTGAGGACACTATGGCTGAGATAGGGACCCAAACAACAACAACAACTGCAGTAATTGCCCCCAGTAGTGACAAAGAAAAGGTGGATAAGGAGAGTCAAGGAGTGAACAGCTAGACTCCTTTTAATAGTCCCATATGGCCAGTGCAAAAGTCTGGTGGAGGGTGGAGTTTAACAGTAGACCATTGTGGCCTGAATGAAGTAACGCCCCCACTGAGTGCTGCTGTACCGGATATGTTAGAGCTCCGATATGAACTGGAGTCAAAGTTCACTTTGCTGCACTTGGCATTGTCAATGCATTTTTCTTTATTCCTCTGGCAGCAGAGTGCAGACCAGAGTTTGCTTTCACGTGGAGGGGTATCCAATACACCTGGAATCAACTGCCCGGGGGTGGAAACACAGCCCCACCATCTGTCATGGACTGATCCAAAGTGTACTGGAAATGGGTGATGCCCCTGAACATCTACAATACATTGATGACATCATTGTGTGGGGCAATAAGGCAGAAGAAGTGTTTGAGAAGGGAAAAAGAGTAGTTCAGAATGTTCTGAAAGCTGGGTTTGTCATAAAGAAAAGCAAGGTCAAGGGACTTGCACGGGACATCAAGTTCTTGAGCATTAAATGGCACGATGGCCGCCATCATGTGCATATGGATGTGGTTAACAAGGTAGCAACTATGTCTTCACCAGCTAAGAAGAAAGAAACACAGGCTTTTGTAGGCCTTGTGAGGTTCTGGAGAATGCACATTCCAGGTTATAGTCAGCTCGTGAGTCCCCTCTATTGAGTGACCTGGAAGAAGAACCATTTTCAGTGGGGCTTTGGGCAACAACAGGCCTTTGAGCAGATCAAACAGGAAATAGCTTGTGCGGTAGCTCTTGGGCTTGTTTGGACAGGACCAGCCCTGCAAAATATACTCTACCCTGCAGCTAGGTAGCACAGTCTCACTTGGAGCTTCTGGCAAAGAACTTCAAGAGAAACCTGAGGTCCACCATTAGGGATTTGGAGCTGGAGTTATTGAGGATCAGAAAGCCCACTACAATCCAACTGAAAAAGAAATATTAGTTGCATATGGGGGGATTCGTGCATCCTCAGAAGTTCTTGGGAAAGAAGCATGTCTCCTCTTGGCACTGCAATTTCATGTGTTACACTAGATGTTCCAAGGAAGCATCCCTTCAACGCATCATGCAACCGGTGCTCCATGGAGTAAGTGGGTAGGTAGCACTGATCACACAAGGAGTCCGACTGGGGAAAACCAATTGCCCAAGAATCCATGAAAAAAGGCAGAAATTTTGGACAATTTCTTTGAAAGGTGACTTTGTGCTCAAGAAGCACCACCATATAATGAGTTATCAGAAGATGAAAGAGGCTATGCTCTATTTACTGATGGATCCTGCCTCGTAAAAGGAAACCATCAGAGGTGGAAAATTGCTGTGTGGAGTCCCACATGATGAGTCATTGAGGCCGCTGAAGGAGAAGAAAAGTGACCTGTATTCTGTCTCTATACTGACTCCTGGATTGTGGCTAACGCACCATGAAGGTTGCTGCAGCAATGGAGGAAGCCCAATTGGCAATTGTCGGGGGTTGAGTACCTTTGGAATTTCTTCCCATTCCTGTTACTAAGCAACAAATAGTTGGGTGTTTTAGAGCCATCAAGTCTTTTGTAAAAGACAAAAGGTGTGCTTGGGAGGGCACGGTAAGGGAAGAGCCGGCCCTGGGAACGCTCTCTCGTGGTTCGGACGCTGAGGGGAGAGGCTGCTCTTTTGCTGCTCTTCGCCTGGGACCAGAGCGAATCCAACTGTGCCCTGTTTTTTCTCTTCTCCTGGCTGGGTGAGCTTTGATTCAACCTTTCTCCCCACGGGGAAGGGCACGTTTTCCCCCCGGGCTGCGTTCCCTCGCGGCTGCTGCCGGGAGTGTCCCGCGGCCTCTGCTGCCTGTCCCCGTCCTCTACCGCACGAGACCGCGGCGTCTGCTGTGACTGCAGAAATCCTCGCTGCCTCGCTGGCCGGGGAGAGAGAGCCGGCACCCGCCCCTGCTGCCCTGCTTTCTCGCTGCTTCGAGCTGTTTCGCTGCCCTGCGTGTTTCTCAGCCTGTCCGCCATTGCAGCTGCCGGACGCTGACCTGACCCTGCGCCACAGCACCACCTGCAGTCGCTCGGGAGTCATCGCACCTGCCCTGCCCGGCCGGGAGCTCAACAGCGCCCCTGCTGCTTGCAACCGTGATTACACCACACGGGAAAAAGGCTCAGCAGCTCACAAGTTATCTGCTATTGGTTTTCTGGTTCTAGTTGTGGTTGCTATTATTGTTATTGTTTGTTTATAGATACTAGTAAAGAACTGATATTCCTTTTTTTTCCATACCTTTGCCTGAAAGCCCTTGATTTACAAAATTAAATAATTCGGAGGGAGGGAAAAAAATCACATTCTCTGTTCTAAGGGAGGGTTCAACCTCTCTTGGCAGACACCTGTCTTTCAAACCAAGACAGATCTTGGTGCCCAATGTGGGGCACGAGGGCATTGGAAGAAAAAGGAATAACAGTTTCTGTGAGACCTATCTTAGTGTGGTGAAGATGAAAACCTCATTAAGTGGTACTATGCTGAGTATACCCTGGTTTGGTTGGCACATAATTGTGACCACATTTTTCCCATTTGCAGCTCCCTACCTAAACATGGGTCCTATAACTAAGGTTATTGTGGCTGTCATCCATTTTGCACAATGGGCCAATAGGGTGAAGAATTTCTGGATCTTTCAGTTCATTTTAACGGCAGGCACATGGCTACAGTTTTTTGACACCATCAGTACATGTTTTTGGAGTTTGTTTGGTAATGGTACCTTTTGTGAGGAGATAACACCAGGAGAAGGTTTTTCTCAACCATTTACTCATTACTTTGGGCCTACCCAACTAATGCTCAAAAGGTTTGGAAACTCTCTAAATGCTTATGATATCATACAGTGGCTGATGCTGCTGTGGCTGATAGGTCTATCCTACTTTGCATTCCGGGATAAGGTGAAAATTCCCTGGGTAACCGTTCTAACAGCTGTGCCAGGGAATAGGGATGCAGCCACAGAGCCCAAGGCTGTCCCAGAGCCTGGAGATACCCCACAGCCTGACCCTGTCCAACAGCCTGCCTCAGAAACAAACCGTCCAGAATGGGTAGGGGTGCTAGTGGAAGAAATACACAGAATACACCAGCTGCTGAAAGAATACATCTCCCTAGCAGGTGTAAAACCCTCTCCTCGCCCCAAAGGGAAAGAGTCTGATGGTGCAGCAGTGGAACCCACAGATGTTACGACCATCCAGGTTCCAGCTGAATCCCAAGAGCAGCCACAGCCAGCAGCAGTTGCCCCTGTGGTGCGTACAAAGTATAAGACCAAATCAGTGCGCCCAGTTAATGATGATGGGGAGCCATTGCCCTCACAACCAGCAGTAGAATCTGAGCCCATAATCATCACTGAGTCCTTCCACTTTGATACTCTCCGTAATCTGCGAGATGATGTTAAGAGACGGGCGCACGAAGCTTTCCAAACCTGGTTACTTCGGGTTTGGGACCTTATGGGCCCAGGTGTGCAGCTGGATAATAATGAAGCAAGGAATTTGGGACCCTTGGCCCAAGACCCAGGTGTTGACAAAGTGTTCGCAAGGGAGCCAGGGCCCCTTTCTCTCTGGGAGAGGCTTTTAATGGGTGTAAGAGAGAAGTTTGCCAACAGAGCCAGAATGCAGGATCCCCACCGTAAATTGTCCTGGAAGACCATTGAGGAAGGGATCCAATGGCTGAGAGAAGCAGCCATAATGGAGGTGCTCTTTGGGAAGGATGGACAGCACGAAAATGACCCTGATAAGGTCAGGTGCACCGGGCAAATGTTGTGGAGCCTTGCAAGGCAAGGGCCAGACCATCATGCCACCTTCCTTGCAACTATTAATGCTGATGGCAATCGAGAGACGGTGGGTTCAATAGCTGACAGGCTCAGGTATTATGCAAGTGTAATCAGTGACCCGATGCGGGCTCAGGTCTCTGCTGTGGTTAAAGACCTCAGGGAGGAGATCAAAGAGGAGATGAAGGACCTGAGGGAGGAGATTAGGGACGAGATGAGGAGGATCAATGTGGCACCAGTGAGAGTCACAGGCCCCAATACCAGAGCCCGACGTCTCTGTCCTAGGTTGCAATATAGATGTAGTTAAGTATTCTATTACCACCGGCTGTGGGCCATTAGCTGCTATCACCCACTCCGGATGACAGGCAATGGGCCATCCGTTAGCTATTATCACTTGCTAATGACCCACCCCGCATGACAGGCAATGGGCCATCAGGGACCCACCGTGTGACTCATGGACTTATCTCATCCCATTGTGAGATGCTCTGCCGAGGAGGGAGGAGCCAGGTGTTCCCACGTGGATATAACCTGGCCTTGGAACTGCCTGAGCTAGCCCTGTCTACTGGGTTCCCAGAGGACCAGAGCTACTACTGGATCTTCAGCTGGAGACTAGACCTTCACAGGATCACCACTTCAACTGGACTACTTCAGCTGGACTGCTACTACCACCCTAACAGGGTGTTAGGTTGTATCTGACTTTGTCAGTGCTTTTCCTTGTATTATTTCACTTATTTTTAATTTCAGTCTTGACTTGTGATCTCCCACTGGTTTGTTTTCAAACCAAGACATATTTTGGCGCCCAACGTGGGGCACGACCTGGGGAAACTCAGAAATCCTATCACCATGATGGTCAGCTTATCTATATGGGTGCTGTATCTCGCTCTCTATATTTTTCCTCAAATGGGAAACTATCTGCCTGTCGTATTGGTCCTGTTGCGACCAGGGAATGGCATGAAAATTGCTCTATTGGTTTATTATGCCTATTGCGTGGTAACCTGTGAGGCGATGAATACCATTCGGAACGTATACTCAAGTTTATCTGCCTGGCCTAATCCGAGCCACTACATCTGGGACCTCCTCAGCAATCATACCCAGCCTCGGGGGTTAGGAGGAGAGAGCGGTTTCTTCCAGCCTTTCAGGTCAGGCACAGCCATTTTTGAGGATATTGAGTTCTCTCTGGATGCTAGGGATGGCATAATCTTTTTGTTAGTTCTGTTTTCTTTGACCAGCACCCTGTACCTCATGCTGCAGATCAGGAAAATATTTTGTCTTCTTGCAGAGGAGAAACAAAGCAAATCAAAACAGCCGAAGCCCGTAGCAGTTGCTCCCGTCCAGAAAAAGAAATCAAAGAGCAAATCAGTCCGCATAGCGACTGATGAGGATGCGGCAGGACCATCTCACCCAGCAGAAGAGACAGAGCCGGAGATCATCACTCGCTCTCTATCCCTGGGGGAGCTGCGTGACCTACGGAGGGAATTCACCCGGCAGGCGAATGAGTCCATCTTGACCTGGCTGCTCCGTATCTGGGACGCCGCAGCTAATGACACTATTCTGGATGGAAGTGAGGCCAGACAACTGGGATCCCTGTCTCAGGATGTGGTCATTGACCAGGGAATTGGGAAAACCCAGGAAACTCTCAGCCTCTGGCGGCGATTGCTGCTGAGTGTACGGGACAGATACCTGTGCAAAGAAGACCTCCAGATGCACCAAAGGAAATGGAACACAATAGAACAAGGTATCCGATGCCTGAGGGAATTGGCCGTGCTAGAGATCGTTTTCTCAGACAACGAGAGATTCCCCAAGAGCCCAGATAATGTCCGGTGCACTTCACAAATGTAGCTAAGATTCGCGCGGCTCGGACCAGAGATATACTCTCGTTACCTGGCAACACTGCAGTGGAGGGAAGGCGAAGACCAGGTGGGCGTGTTAGCAAACAAACTGAGAATTTATGAGGACACTGTCACCGCCCCAATACGCACCCAGGTCTCATCGGTAGAAACAAACCTGGCTGAGCAAGTCCGGAGATTGATTGAAGAGAGCCTCCAGAAACTAAGGAAAGAGCTCACAGAAAGATTTTTCCATGCCACACCAAAACCAACCCGAGTCTCTGCCATCAGGAGCAGACGTACTCCAATCAGGGAAAGAAAACAAACTCCACGACGTGACCTCTGGTTTTTCCTTCAAGAGCATGGGGAAGACATGAGGAAGTGGGACAGGAAACCCACCTCCACCTTAGCAGCCCGGGTACGTGAATTGAAAAAGGAAACATCCACTTCAGGAGGCTCATCTAGGTACAACACTGCCCCAGTCTCTTGTGGACAGAACTCCAGACAGAATGGAAGTGATAATATGACTGATCCTCTTGAAGGGACCTCAGGAACACATTTACAGGAGAAGAACATCGTGCACCAAAAACAGGATTAGAGGAGCCCTGCCTCTAGCCAGGTAGAGGAAAGGGATAATCGGATCTATTGGACTGTGTGGATCCGATGGCCTGGCACATCTGACCCACAAAGATACACGGCTTTGGTTGACACCAGCGCTCAGTGCACCCTGATGCCATCCAGGTATGTGGGGACCGAATCCATTTCCATTTCTGGGGTGACAGGAGGATCCCAGCAGCTGACTGTACTGGAAGCTGAAGTGAGTTTAACTGGGAACGAGTGGCAGAAACACCCCATTGTGACTGGTCCAGACGCCCCATGCATCCTCGGCATAGATTATCTCAGGAGTGGATATTTCAAAGACCCAAAGGGACATCGCTGGGCTTTTGGGATAGCAGCCGTAGAGACGGAAGACATAAGACAACTGAATACCCTGCCCGGTCTCTCAGATAACCCATCTGCTGTAGGACTACTGAGAATTGAAGAACAGCGGGTACCAATTGCTACAGCAACAGTGCACCGCCGGCAATACCGCACTGACAGAGACTCTGTGGCCCCCATCCATAAGATGATTCGGGAACTGGAGAGCCAAGGGGTGGTCAGCAAGGCTCACTCACCCTTTAACAGCCCTATATGGCCGGTGCGTAAGTCCAGTGAAGAATGGAGACTGACAGTGGATTACCGTGGCCTGAATGAAGTCACACCACCACTGAGTGCTGCTGTACCGGACATGCTGGAACTTCAGTATGAGCTGGAATCCAAGGCAGCAAAGTGGTATGCGACCATCGACATTGCCAATGCCTTTTTCTCCATTCCTCTGGCAGCAGAGTGCAGGCCTCTGTTTGCTTTCACCTGGAGAGGTGTGCAGTACACGTGGAACCGACTGCCCCAGGGGTGGAAGCACAGTCCCACCATCTGCCATGGACTGATCCAGGCTGCACTGGAAAAGGGTGAGGCTCCAGAACATCTGCAGTACATTGATGACATCATTGTGTGGGGGGACACAGCCACAGAAGTATTTGGGAAAGGAGAGAAAATCATCAGAATTCTCCTGGAAGCCGGTTTCGCCATCAAGAAGAGTAAAGTCACGGGACCTGCCCGAGAGATCCAGTTCCTGGGAGTAAAGTGGCAAGACGGACGGCGTCACATTCCTTCTGAGGTCATCAATAAGATCACCGCGATGTCTCCACCAACCAACAAAAAGGAGACGCAAGCTTTCCTAGGCGCCATAGGCTTTTGGAGAATGCACATCCCTGAGTACAGCAAGATCATGAGTCCTCTCTACCTCATAACCCGCAAGAAGAATGATTTCCACTGGGGCCCTGAACAGCAGCAAGCCTTCACCCAGATCAAACAGGAAATCGCTCATGCGGTAGCACTTGGCCCAGTCAGGACAGGACCAGAGGTAAAGAATGTGCTTTACTCTGCAGCCGGGAGCCATGGTCTGTCCTGGAGCCTTTGGCAGAAAGTGCCTGGTGAGACCCGAGGCCGACCACTGGGATTCTGGAGTCAAAGTTACAGAGGGTCTGAAGTCA
>NC_139510.1:16160732-16268533 GCF_008360975.1 Lichenostomus cassidix
TTGAGTACCTTTGGAATTTCTTCCCATTCCTGTTACTAAGCAACAAATAGTTGGGTGTTTTAGAGCCATCAAGTCTTTTGTAAAAGACAAAAGGTGTGCTTGGGAGGGCACGGTAAGGGAAGAGCCGGCCCTGGGAACGCTCTCTCGTGGTTCGGACGCTGAGGGGAGAGGCTGCTCTTTTGCTGCTCTTCGCCTGGGACCAGAGCGAATCCAACTGTGCCCTGTTTTTTCTCTTCTCCTGGCTGGGTGAGCTTTGATTCAACCTTTCTCCCCACAGGGAAGGGCACGTTTTCCCCCCCCCCAGGCTGCGTTCCCTCGCGGCTGCTGCCGGGAGTGTCCCGCGGCCTCTGCTGCCTGTCCCCGTCCTCTGCCGCACGAGACCGCGGCGTCTGCTGTGACTGCAGAAATCCTCGCTGCCTCGCTGGCCGGGGAGAGAGAGCCGGCACCCGCCCCTGCTGCCCTGCTTTCTCGCTGCTCCGAGCTGTTTCGCTGCCCTGCATGTTTCTCAGCCTGTCCGCCATTGCAGCTGCCGGACGCTGACCTGACCCTGCGCCACAGCACCACCTGCAGTCGCTCGGGAGTCATCGCACCTGCCCTGCCCGGCCGGGAGCTCAACAGCGCCCCTGCTGCTTGCAACCGTGATTACACCACACGGGAGAAGGCTCAGCAGCTCACAAGTTATCTGCTATTGGTTTTCTGGTTCTAGTTGTGGTTGCTATTATTGTTATTGTTTGTTTATAGATACTAGTAAAGAACTGATATTCCTTTTTTTTCCATACCTTTGCCTGAAAGCCCTTGATTTACAAAATTAAATAATTCGGAGGGAGGGAAAAAAATCACATTCTCTGTTCTAAGGGAGGGTTCAACCTCTCTTGGCAGACACCTGTCTTTCAAACCAAGACAGATCTTGGTGCCCAATGTGGGGCACGAGGGCATTGGAAGAAAAAGGAATAACAGTTTCTGTGAGACCTATCTTAGTGTGGTGAAGATGAAAACCTCATTAAGTGGTACTATGCTGAGTATACCCTGGTTTGGTTGGCACATAATTGTGACCACATTTTTCCCATTTGCAGCTCCCTACCTAAACATGGGTCCTATAACTAAGGTTATTGTGGCTGTCATCCATTTTGCACAATGGGCCAATAGGGTGAAGAATTTCTGGATCTTTCAGTTCATTTTAACGGCAGGCACATGGCTACAGTTTTTTGACACCATCAGTACATGTTTTTGGAGTTTGGTAATGGTACCTTTTGTGAGGAGATAACACCAGGAGAAAGTTTTTCTCAACCATTTACTCATTACTTTGGGCCTACCCAACTAATGCTCGAAAGGTTTGGAAACTCTCTAAATGCTTATGATATCATACAGTGGCTGATGCTGCTGTGGCTGATAGGTCTATCCTACTTTGCATTCCGGGATAAGGTGAAAATTCCCTGGGTAACCGTTCTAACAGCTGTGCCAGGGAATAGGGATGCAGCCACAGAGCCCAAGGCTGTCCCAGAGCCTGGAGATACCCCACAGCCTGACCCTGTCCAACAGCCTGCCTCAGAAACAAACCGTCCAGAATGGGTAGGGGTGCTAGTGGAAGAAATACACAGAATACACCAGCTGCTGAAAGAATACATCTCCCTAGCAGGTGTAAAACCCTCTCCTCGCCCCAAAGGGAAAGAGTCTGATGGTGCAGCAGTGGAACCCACAGATGTTACGACCATCCAGGTTCCAGCTGAATCCCAAGAGCAGCCACAGCCAGCAGCAGTTGCCCCTGTGGTACGTACAAAGTATAAGACCAAATCAGTACGCCCAGTTAATGATGATGGGGAGCCATTGCCCTCACAACCAGCAGTAGAATCTGAGCCCATAATCATCACTGAGTCCTTCCACTTTGATACTCTCCGTAATCTGCGAGATGATGTTAAGAGACGGGCGCACGAAGCTTTCCAAACCTGGTTACTTCGGGTTTGGGACCTTATGGGCCCAGGTGTGCAGCTGGATAATAATGAAGCAAGGAATTTGGGACCCTTGGCCCAAGACCCGGCTGTTGACAAAGTGTTCGCAAGGGAGCCAGGGCCCCTTTCTTTCTGGGAGAGGCTTTTAATGGGTGTAAGAGAGAAGTTTGCCAACAGAGCCAGAATGCAGGATCCCCACCGTAAATTGTCCTGGAAGACCATTGAGGAAGGGATCCAACGGCTGAGAGAAGCAGCCATAATGGAGGTGCTCTTTGGGAAGGATGGACAGCACGAAAATGACCCTGATAAGGTCAGGTGCACCGGGCAAATGTTGTGGAGCCTTGCAAGGCAAGGACCAGACCATCATGCCACCTTCCTTGCAACTATTAATGCTGATGGCAATCGAGAGACGGTGGGTTCAATAACTGACAGGCTCAGGTATTATGCAAGTGTAATCAGTGACCCGATGCAGGCTCAGGTCTCTGCTGTGGTTAAAGACCTCAGGGAGGAGATCAAAGAGGAGATGAAGGACCTGAGGGAGGAGATTAGGGACGAGATGAGGAGGATCAATGTGGCACCAGTGAGAGTCACAGGCCCCAATACCAGAGCCCGACGTCTCCCAGCTAGGGAGAGAGGGTACACCCCACGAGCTGAGTTGTGGTTCTTTCTGCATGACCATGGGGAAGACATGAGGAGGTGGGATGGGAAGCCCACTACTGCCCTGGCAGCACGGGTGCGTCAGCTTAAGGAGGGAAACGCTGGCCGAGGGGATTCTGCTAAAGCGAAGGTAGCCTCAGCTTCCCGTGGCCGACCTGCTAGGTACAATAGAAGGGAAGATGATGGGTCAGATCCCCTTGAAGGAACCTCTGGAATGTATGACCAGGAAGGGAATGATAACCAGTGCTAGAGGGGCCCTGCCTCTAGCCAGGTAGAGGTACGGGAAAACCGTGTTTTTTGGACTGTGTGGATTCGATGGCCTGGCGCATCAGAGCCACAAAAATATGAAGCACTAGTTGATACAGGTGCGCAGTGTACCCTAATGCTATCGGGACTTGCGGGAGCAGAATCTATTTCTATTGCTGGTGTGACGGGGGGATCACAGCAGTTGACCCTGGTTGAAGCCGAGGTGAGCCTGACTGGGAAGGAGTGGCAAAAACATCCCATTGTGACTGGTCCAGAGGCTCCATGTATTCTAGGCATAGACTTCCTCCGTAACGGCTATTTCAAAGACCCGAAAGGACTCAAGTGGGCTTTTGGAATAGCTGCTGTCGAGGCAGAGGGCGTGAGGCAATTGAACACCTTGCCTGGACTATCAGAGAACCCTTCTGCAGTCGGACTTTTGAAGGTGGAGGACCAAAAAGTACCAATTGCCACCTTGACAGTGCACCGCCGGCAATACAGGACTAATCGAGATGCTGTGGTTCCCATCCACAAGATGATCCGTGAGCTGGAGAGCCAAGGGGTGGTCAGCAAGGCCCACTCATCCTTTAACAGCCCCATCTGGCCTGTGCGCAAATCTGACGGAGAATGGAGATTGACTGTGGACTATCGTGCCTTGAATGAGGTGACTCCACCTCTGAGTGCTGCTGTGCCAGACATGCTGGAGCTCCAGTATGAGCTAGAGTCCAAGGCAGCAAAGTGGTATGCCACTATTGACATTGCAAATGCATTTTTCTCCATTCCTCTGGCAGCAGAGTGCAGACCTCAGTTTGCTTTCACCTGGAGGGGCGTGCAGTACACGTGGAACCGACTGCCCCAGGGGTGGAAGCACAGTCCCACCATCTGCCATGGACTGATCCAGGCTGCTCTGGAAAAGGGTGAGGCCCCGGAACATCTGCAGTACATCGACGACATCATTGTGTGGGGGAGCACAGCGGAAGAAGTGTTTGAGAAAGGAGAGAAAATCATCCAAATTCTCCTGGAAGCCGGCTTCGCCATCAAGAAGAGCAAAGTCAAGGGACCTGCCCAAGAGATCCAGTTCCTAGGAGTGAAGTGGCAAGACGGCCGACGTCAGATTCCTTCTGAGGTCATCAATAAGATCACAGCGATGTCCCCGCCAACCAACAAGAAGGAGACGCAAGCCTTCCTAGGCGCCATAGGTTTCTGGAGGATGCATATCCCCGAGTACAGCCAGATTGTGAGCCCTCTCTACCTGGTGACACGCAAGAAGAATGATTTCCACTGGGGCCCTGAACAGCAACAAGCCTTCGCTCAGATCAAGCAGGAGATCGCTCATGCAGTAGCCCTTGGCCCAGTCAGGACAGGACCAGAAGTGAAGAATGTGCTCTACTCTGCGGCCGGGAGCCATGGTCTGTCCTGGAGCCTTTGGCAGAAGGTGCCTGGCGAGACTCGAGGACGACCACTGGGATTCTGGAGCCGAAGTTACAGAGGGTCCGAAGCCAACTACACTCCCACCGAGAAGGAAATTCTAGCAGCCTATGAAGGTGTCCAAGCCGCCTCAGAGGTAATTGGTACGGAAGCACAATTTCTCCTTGCACCCCGACTGCCAGTGCTGGGGTGGATGTTCAAGGGAAAGGTTCCCTCAACCCACCATGCCACCAATGCCACGTGGAGCAAATGGATTGCTCTCATTACACAGCGCGCCCGTATTGGAAACCCGAATCGCCCTGGGATCTTAGAAATAATTACAAATTGGCCCGAAGATGAAGACTTTGGCCTCACGGATGAAGAGGAGCAGGAATAAGTGTCTCGCGCAGAGGAAGCTCCACCTTACAACCAACTGCCACAAGATGAAACACACTACGCTCTGTTCACTGATGGTTCCTGTCATATTGTGGGGGCAAATAGGAAGTGGAAAGCAGCCGTATGGAGCCCCACACGACGGGTTGCAGAGGCTAAAGAAGGAGAGGGGGGATCGAGTCAACTTGCTGAACTCAAAGCCGTTCAGCTGGCCCTGGACATTGCTGAAAGAGAGAAGTGGCCAAAGCTTTGCCTCTACACTGATTCATGGATGGTAGCCAATGCTCTATGGGGTTGGTTGGAAAGGTGGAAAAAAGCCAGCTGGCAGCGTAGAGGAAGACCAATCTGGGCTGCTAATGAGTGGCGGGACATTGCCACTAGGGTGGAGAAGCTACCTGTGAAAGTCCGTCATGTAGATGCCCATGTCCCCAAGAGCCGAGCTAATGAAGAACACCGAAACAATGAACAGGTGGATAAGGCTGCAAAGATAAAAGTGTCACAAATAGATTTGGATTGGCAACACAAGGGGGAGCTGTTCCTAGCTCGATGGGCCCATGATGCCTCTGGCCATCAGGCCAGAGATGCCACCTACAAGTGGGCACGAGACCGAGGGGTGGATCTAACCATGGACTGTATCTCCCAGGTAATCCATAACTGTGAGACGTGTGCTGCCATCAAGCAAGCCAAGCAGGTGAAACCCCTGTGGTATGGTGGAAGGTGGTCTAAATATAAGTATGGAGAGGCCTGGCAGATTGATTACATCACACTGCCTCAAACCCGCCATGGCAAGCGCTACGTGCTCACAATGGTAGAAGCCACCACTGGGTGGCTGGAAACCTACCCTGTGCCTCACGCCACTGCCCGTAACACCATCCTGGGCCTTGAAAACCACGTCCTGTGGAGGCATGGTACCCCTGGGAGAATTGAGTCAGACAACGGGACTCATTTTAAAAATAGCCTCATAAACACCTGGGCTAGGGAACATGGCATTGAGTGGGTGTACCACATTCCTTATCATGCACCTGCTGCTGGCAAAGTGGAGCGATGCAATGGTCTGCTAAAAACCACCTTGAAAGCTTTAGGCGGGGGGACTTTTAAAGGTTGGGAGCAGCATTTAGCCAAGGCCACCTGGCTAGTTAACACCCGAGGTTCCACCAACCAAGCTGGCCCTGCCCAATCTGAACCCCTGCAAACAGCAGACGGGGATAAAGTTCCAGTGATACACATGAGAGGCATGCTAGGGAAAACTGTTTGGATTAATTCCGCCTCAAGCCAAGACAAACCCACCCGTGGGGTTGTTTTCGCTCAGGGACCAGGGTGTACCTGGTGGGTGATGCAAAAGAATGGAGAGACACAAAGCATACCTCAGGGAGACCTTAGTTGGGGTTGAATTGCCCATAACACTCTGCCTGTATCCATATCTGTATGTGTATATGTATATAATTAGAGTAATGCATGTGTATATATAATTTAAATGTTTAGGCTCAATGTAACATGTTGGAATGGGAAAAAATTTGGGGTGGATTATGTCGGGGGTTGAGTACCTTTGGAATTTCTTCCCATTCCTGTTACTAAGCAACAAATAGTTAGATGTTTAGAGCGATCAAGTCTTTTGTAAAAGACAAAAGCTGGGCTTTGGGCAGGGCAGGGTAAGGGTAGAGCCAGCCCTTGGAACTGGCTCTCGTGGTTCGGACGCTGAGAGGAGAGGCTGCTCTTTTTCTGCCCTTTGCCTTGGACCAGAGCAGATCCAGCTGTGCCCTGTTTTTTTCTCTTCTCCTGGCTGGGTGAGCTTTGATTCAACCTTTCTCCCCACGGGGAAGGGCACGTTTTCCCCCCCCCCAGGCTGCGTTCCCTCGTGGCTGCTGCCGGGAGAGTCCCGCGGCCCCTGCTGCCTGCCCCTGCCCTCTGCCGCACGAGACCGCGGCGTCTGCTGTGACTGCAGAAATCCTCGCTGCCTCGCTGGCCGGGGAGAGAGAGCCGGCACCCGCCCCTGCTGCCCTGCTTTCTCGCTGCTTCGAGCTGTTTCGCTGCCCTGCGTGTTTCTCAGCCTGTCCGCCATTGCAGCTGCCGGACGCTGACCTGACCCTGCGCCACAGCACCACCTGCAGTCGCTCGGGAGTCATCGCACCTGCCCTGCCCGGCCGGGAGCTCAACAGCGCCCCTGCTGCTTGCAACTGTGATTACACCACACGGGAGAAGGCTCAGCAGCTCACAAGTTATCTGCTATTGGTTTTCTGGTCCTAGTTGTGGTTGCTATTATTGTTATTGTTTGTTTATAGATACTAGTAAAGAACTGATATTCCTTTTTTTTCCATACCTTTGCCTGAAAGCCCTTGATTTACAAAATTAAATAATTCGGAGGGAGGGAAAAAAATCACATTCTCTGTTCTAAGGGAGGGTTCAACCTCTCTTGGCAGACACCTGTCTTTCAAACCAAGACAGCAATTCAGGGATAAACCCATCTGGGCTGCTGCATTTTGGCAGAACATTGCTGCACAGGTCGAAAACATGGCTCTGAAGGAACATCATGTAGATTCTTACATGCCCAAAAGCCATGTCACAGAGGGACATCACAACAATGAACAGGTAGATAAGGCTGCCAAAATTAGAATAGCTCATGTAGACTTAGACTGGGAGCCAAAGTGTGAACTAATTACAGCCCGATGTGCCCATGAAACATCAGGACATCTAGGTAGAGATGCAACCTACAGATGGGCCTGTGATCGAGGGGTGGACATGACCATGGAGGCTATCCCACAGGTCGCCCATGAATGTGAAACGTGCTGCAATCAAGTGAGCCACACAAGTAAAATCTCCTTGGAATAGATGGCCAAACTGGGTTTTTAGTATGTTGAGGCCTGGCAAATTGACTATATTGGACCACTGTCATGAACACACCAATGGAATAGCTACATACTCATCATGGTTGAGGCAACTACTGGTTGGCTGGGAACATACTCTGAAACATGTGCTATTGCTCAAAACACCATCTTAGTCCTTGTGAGAGTCAATTTGTGGCAACATGGTACCCCAGACAGAATGGAATCAGACAATGAGTCTCATTTTTGAGAGAGCTTCATAAACTCTTGGGCAAAGAAACATGCATTGAGTGGATATATCACATCCCCTATCACCCACAAGCCTCTGGAAAGATTGAGAGGTATGATGGACTGCTGAAGACTATGTCAAGAGGGTCAGGCAATGCGGCATGGAAGCATTGGGATGCCAAATTTGCAGAAGCCACTTGGTGGGTTAACACAGAGGATCTGCTAACCGCTCTGGTCCTGCCCGAACAAAACCACTACATAGTGCTGTGGGAGGAGATAAGGTCCCTGTACTACACACAGGGAAGTGGCTGGAGTTGATGTGGATTTCTCCTCCCATGGGAAAAGGCAAACCCATTTGTGGGATTGTCTTTGCTCAAGGCGCTGGGTGTACTTGATGGGTAATTCAGAAGGATGGGGAGACCTGATGTGTGCCTCAAGGAGATTTGTCCTTGGGGAAAAAAATAATCTGTGTGTAAATTGTATGTTGCAGGAAGTAAAGCAGCAGGAGTGGCATGAACTGACGATGAGTGGATTTTGCGTGGAGTGAGGAGAGCGCAACGATGACCCAGGCAGGGCCGGTGTCGGTTCCGAACAATCGAGTGTGCTGCTTCTCCTGTCCTGAGGAGCCATCGTGATGGAATGGAGCCCAAGTTGCAGCCTGTTTTTGAACATCTGGAGGGGTGGAGGAAGCCCATGAATTGGGAAATAAATATATTATCTGTGAAAGGACAGGGGACAGTAGTTAATGCAAATGTATGCATCTATGTGTTGGGTGTAAAGATGGTTTAAGGATGTAGCTTAAGTTGTAAGTGTTGTTAAGAATGGATTTCAGTAATGACAAATAAATACAATTATAATTAGAAGATAGATATAGATCTCTGTATATAATTCTGTGGGATCTGAGTATGATGCAAATGGTATGGAGGAAGGGGTGGAGATTGTATTGCGTGCGGCTGAGATGGAGTTCATTTTCCCCATAGCAGCCCTCACTGTGCCATGCTTTGCATTGGTTGCTAGAAAGGTGTTGATAACACACGAGTGTTTTGCCTACTGCTGAGCAGTGTTGGCACAGCATCAGTGCTGTCTCTCCAACATTCTGCCCCCCATCAGTAGGCTGGGGGTGGGCAAGATCCTGGGAGGGGACACAACTATGCCCACTGACCCAAATTGGCCAGAGGGATATTCCATACCATATGACTTCAGCTCAGATATAAAAGCTAAGTAAAGGAGGGGGAAGGGGGCACATTCGTTATTTATAACATTTGATTTTTGGAAATGGGAACTAGAGGATAGAATTATTTTCGTTTTCTTCTTTACTTGTTCATGTGCAAACTTTCACTTTTGCTTTAGTAAACTGCCTTATCTCCACTTCTGAGTTGTTTTCCATCTTATTTTCTCTTTTCTCTCTCCTGTCCAGCTGAGAACGGGAAGTGCTAGAGTGGCTCTGTGGGTACCTGGCATCCAACCAAGGTCAACCCACCACAGATGCTTTTGATGCTGTTCAGGTATTGCAGGAGAAGAGTCAGAGATCACTTGGATAGATCTGATCTAGCAGTTAGTTTATTGAGTTCCAGTTGGTAAATTTATATACGTAAAATTTTTAATAAGTACATATGGGTTTGTGGTAAATAGCCAGCTATTTACTACACTTAATATCAGTATGGGATACAAAGTTTATCGCATAAGCTTACTATGCTTATGAAAAACACGTCACTTAGCACCCCGCCCCATGGATGTCTGGTGTCAGGTAAGGGATCTCTCAGCCTCAAGGGGTAACCTTGAGAGGTGTCCCTACTCGAGGGGAGATCACTGCTGCACAGCCAGCTACTATGGAGAGGGAGCTCAACGGACCCTGATGGCTGCACACATTGATAGTGTCAAGTGGTTGACTCGCGGTCAGATTTTCTGCTGTGCTCATGCAGTTTTGGCCTCTTATCAGCCCAGCCTCCAGGCAAACCGGTTTGTTGGCTTTGGTGCTGGTTTCTCGCCAATAGCCTCACACAGTAGGATTACCTTTCGATAATCCTACTTGTTGATCATCTGCCTAGACCAAAGTTCAGATAGTTCAAACAGGAGGAGCGAATCCATTACACCAGGTTTCCCCTAGCAATGACCCCAGAGCTCTGGGGGTGGTAGTCAAGGGTATGTTGGCCCAGGGGTTATTGTCTTCAGTCCTGACGCTGAAGGGAAATGGCGGGAGGAAGAGGGCTGCGGAGCTGGTGCTGGCAACAGGGTTTTGGTTTCTATGAGCATGGGACCCTGTTTGTGCATCAGCATCTGCTTGGGAGAGAGGGGCTTCACCTCACTAAGCAGGGCAAAGATATTTTTGGCAGTAGGATAGCTGACCTCATTAGGAGGGCTTTAAACTAACAGTGAGGGTGCAAGGAGGGAGAGGGAGAGAATAACCAGCAGCCCTGTGCGGGAGTGACCGACAGGGTCAATGATCATGAAGCTGGGTGAGAGTTCCAGTACCTGGAAATCCCCCTTAGGAACCCAAAGGCAGCGGTGGATGTCATAGCTGCAAGCATGCCCAGAAGAACGATCTCCTTGGACAAGTAACTGTTACAAGAGGAGCTTGACAGGCAGCACGGTATCTGGGAACACAGACAGGAGATTGATGCGTGTTATTGTACGCTGTCCCAGGCTGAGAGACGGCCTGCCTTCAGGCTGCGTAAGAGGAAGGTAAGCTGGACTCCAACCTCAGGCTGACAAGACACAAGTAACTCCCAAGATGAAGGGGACCAGATGCTTGTCTGTGCTCGGGGTAGAAGGAAGAACCCTCCCCCATCTCCTGAAGTGCCCCTACATAACAGACAGGATGCTCCAAGGTTGGAGACTGAAGAGCACATCAGTAACGGACAGGACCCAGGACGATCCAACCATGCAAAGCTGATCTAACCACCTGCCCACGTTAGAACCAGTGTCACCAGAAAAACACATAAAGGTACTAATAACTGGCGATTCTCTCCTGAGAGGCACCGAGGCACCCATTTGCCACCCAGATGATTTCTCTAGAGAAGTCTGCTGCCTGCCAGGAGCTTGCATTCTTCGTGTCACTGAGTGGCTGCCGAGTCTGGTGAACCCTACAGATTATCATTTGCTCCTCCTCTTCCATGTAGCATCTGACGAGGCAACTTAGAACCCTCCCAGGGGACTATTATATCTGTTGGAGCAATGTTAAAAGGATCAGGAGCACAGCCTCTATCAGAGTCCAGTCAGAGCAAGGGGTCCAGGAAGGAGGAGACGAACTGAACAGCTGAATGCCTGGCTGTGTAGCTGGTGTCATACTCAAGGTTTTGGCTTCTATGATCATAGATCTACCTTTAAGAAGCCGGGTCTTTTGGGAGCTGATGGAATTCACGCGACCAAGTATGGCAAGAGGGTCTTTGCCAGCAAGCTGGCCAGACTTACAATGTGGGCTTGAAATGAGATTTAGCGGGGAAAGGGGATGGAGTTTTGAGCAACAGAGAAAGGCTTGGGGCTTCTGATGCATCAGGAACCAAGAAGGGAATACCCGGAAAAGTCAACGATGGAATTGGGCTTGATCCTCCAAAAAAGTGATGTGGTCGACAGCCCAATGGAAGTGCCTCTGTACCGATGCATGCAATATGCATAGCAAAGAGGAAGAGCTGGAAGCCACTGTGCAGCTGGAAAGCTAACAATGTAATCGCTCTAGCAGAAATGTGGTGGGATGTAGCGTATGAAATGAGAACCACTTGCTGTGTGCAACATGAATTCTGCCTTTATTACAAAGCCAAATAGTAGATATACTTTTCAGCATGAGAAGTTGTCTCTTAGTTGTTTTCTCAGTCTTTCACAATTCCTCAATACATCTGTCAGCTTTGACAGCTTGTCATTCTTCTCAGGGGAGAGGAGGAAGCCTGCTATCTGCTTCAAATCCTGTGCTGATCAATACCCTTCCGCATCCTGTTTTTCTGTTCGTGGGATTCCGGGGGCCTCTTCCTCTGCAACTCCACAGGGGGAAGACTCAATTTACTAGAGCTCTGCAATCAGTGGCTATATAGTGGTCAGAAGAAAGAAGAGGCAGAGTTTGCCCTCTATGCAAACATAAAATAAGAGGGATTGACTGCACAGAGTTGTCTTTGAAAAACAGTGATGAACAGGTTGAGAGCTTACGGGTGAAATTTAGAGGCCAAGCTGTTGCATTAAGAGTAAGAAATTTGGCCGAAAATAAAGTCCCTTGCATTCCTGCTGATCCTCAGAGATCAGACGGGTGGGGTGCGGTTAGGCTTAATTTCCGATTACAACCAATAAGTCTGGTTGTGTTCTCTTAGAATCTTCGTGAGCACATATTCACCAATAGTGCGGTTTTTTGAAGCTACAGAAATACAGATTTGGAACTGCCATTGGGAAATTCACTAGCTATGATAGAGCTCCAATAACATTGTTCTAACCCAGGTACTGGTAATAATAACAATTGTATGCAGAAGCTTCCCAAGAAGGTGTCCCTGCTTGGAAGGAGGGAGAGGAGAGCAGCCCATTCACTGTCTCTGAGGTCTAATGGGAATTCCTCCTAACTAGGTGAAATTTCTGCCCTCCTTATATACAGCCCAATCATCTCTTCCTTACGTATAGCATGATCTAAGCCAAGACCTTAGTAATGTAGTCATATATGTGTGCATTTTTTGGCCATGGTGTCCTTCAGAGTTCCAGTCATATGACTTTGTTTCATTCTGTACCTTTCGTCAGAGACAAAAGATGACTATCTTACCTGCCCAGGAACTCCTCCTTCAGCCTCATCGTCCTTTCTTGACGTCAGCTATGCGGATCTCCATCCATAAAGATAACGTATAGCATACATGGTGTAGGCCATAGAAAGTACGCCTTAGCCCTTGCCTGGCTCTGTGGTCATCATCCCACACAAGTTAAAGCAGACTTTGTGGTTGCTGTCTACTATAGGCTGCTCGATCAAGAGGAGGAGGTCGACACGAGAAATCAGCCAAGAGAGGCAGGAGCCCAGCGTGGCTGAGTAACGGCCTTCTCTTCTGGCCGAGCTGAAGCGCAAGGACAAAATGCATGGGTAATGGAAGCAGGAACACACATTCTGGGAAGAATCTCAAGATGCCACCCGGGTCTGTAGGGATGGGATCAAGAAAGCTAAGGCACAGCTGGAGCTGAATTTGGCAAGGGATGTGAAGAATCATAAGATGGGATTCCAGAGGTGCATTGGTCAGAAAAGGAAGACTAAATAATGTGTAACCCCACTCCTCCCTCGCTGATAAATAAGCCAGGAGGTCTAGTGACAAGTAACATGGAGAAGGCTGTGGTACTCTGCGATTTATTTTCCTACATTTTCACTGCCACTGCTCCCACATCTCTCAAGACCCTGAACCTCAAGGCAGAGAACTGGAGAACAGAGTCCCTCCCATTGTAGGAAACTATCTGTTTTAAGACCACCTGAGGAACCTGTAGATACACAAGTCCTGCCCCTGGGGGGGAACTACCCCGTGCACAGGTATATGTTTGTCAGGAAAATTAATCCACAAACACCAGAGGTTTATGTCCAAGAAGGAGACAGAGGAGTCCCGTAGCTTTATTCATAAATAAAGGGAGAGGTCATGGGGCAATTTCCCATGGGGGCTCTCAAATTGCTAGAGGACGCAGCCTCCTTTTTATCCTAATTTCCCGGACGCATTTCCCTCTCTCTTTCCCCATTGGCTGAGGTACTCAAGAGGTACAGACTCCCCGAATCGCCTAATACAGACCCCTTTCTAATGTGCATTCCCCCCTCCCCCTTTTTTTTTCTTTGTGTCCCTGTTCTTTTTCTCTAAGTCCAGGGATTTAACGCGGCCTTGGATGAGCAACAGTCTGTGTCAATTAGTGGAATTCCTACGGAATTTATGGTTCCTCCCATTGCTTCTTTCTCCTATCAGTATCTGGCTTTATCTACCAGAAGGCCCACTGTTTGTTTGCAAAGACATCTCCCTCTCATTCCTTTCAATGCCTCCTCTTCTTCTCAGTAATTGTCTTTACAAACCTTAGTTACCATTGACTTAATTTTCTCTTCCCGGGTCTTTTTTATTTTGCAATTATTTGCAGTGACATTATTTTCTGTCTTTTTGTAGCCATTTCTGGATCAGTAGGCATGGCTACTACCTGCATCCCCTTGATCACATGCCAAATGAGCTGCACTAGGCAAGGTATTATGCATGGTAAAAAGATTAGAGTTGCTATAGCACATAAGAGGAAAAAAAGCATTCGTTTAACCCATAGTCCACCAGGTAACCATGAAAATGTCCCATTCCCATCCTTTCCACGTTTGGACTGGTACATGAGCTAACTTTCTTATTGCCTTTGTTATTTGTTTCACCACTTTTCCATTGTCATCTATTTGCAAACAGCAGTTTGAGTAATTTAATTTTCCACACACTCCCCCTTCTTCTGCTAATAGATAATCCAGTACCATCCAATGTCGGAATATTGCATTCCTCATCTGAGTGGATTGGTTAGCAAGAAGGTCAAGAGCTGTAGCTGTCTGGTTGGTTATTATTTCAAAGACAGCTTGTAACCTAATTATTCGATTCAAATTATAAACGGGTTCTCTGGCACCTGATATGAATTTGTTTAAATTCCAAGTGGCTGGTCCATAGTGTTGTATGATTCGCCCTGGTGGCCATTCATCCTTTCCCCATTTTTGGGTGCTCCCTCCAGCCAAGGATGCATCAACTGCATACTTTTTCTAAATACATGCATTGGGGTGATGTTATGATAATCCTGTATTCCCTATCGTTTGCTTGTATGCTCAGAAATGTGGTCCTGTAGCTTTAACTGCGTTCAGCAGCTGGGAGAAGCACGGGTTGTTTTGAAACTCTTCCCCAGGCTGCTCTGCTGGGGAACAAGGGGGAATAAAGGACATTCCTTCGGCTGGCTGGTGCTGCTGCTGCTGCTGCTGCTGCTGTCAGGGCTGCTAGCTTTCTTCCCTGGGATTGCTTCTTCGTCATCTCCTTTGGACCCTTTCTTTTGATTCGTTTTCTCGCCCGGAAAACCCGAGGAGCCCCCGGAGGATGGCAGACGAGAATCCTCCAGGGAGCTACCAGAGCAACTCCGCCCAGCTCCCCCCCTCCAGGACCCCCGGAGAGGGGAAACTACGTCTGAGGAAAAGGACACTAAAGTTTACCAGCTGTTTACTCAGGTTTAATAACTCCTTTTCCCCTGTTTTCCTCTTCCCCTGTGCCTTGCAAGGCACTCTGCGTGTTCTGTTAAATAAATTGGGTTTTTTTTCACTTTCATCTAAGAAATTCTGTTGTGGTGGGGGAGGGGGTGCCAGAGCCCTTGGCTTTTCGGGGAGGCGTTTGTTCGGAGCACTTTCCACCTAGAAAAATTTGTCTCTAATCCGGGAAAATATCTGGCACCCAACTTAAAGGGGCTTAACAAACTTGGTGCCCACCTTTGTGGGGCTAGAGAAAGTGAAAAAAGAAGAAAACCTTAATAATTACATTCTGGTTTTAAATGCTTTGTATTGGATTACAGCAATCAGTAGCCACCATGTTGTTTGATGGGATGTTGTTTGATGTGATACTGTCTGCCTGGCACGTCGGCCTGTTTCCCTACTAACACGTAGGGGCAATTTTATCCCTAATGTATCATTTTCACAGATCAGGGACATGACTCCGGCTTGTTATAGTAATGTGCGTGATATTGATGATCTACAAAAAGGTATTGGAAACTGTTAAAAATGTATATGCTCTGTTGCTTTCCTCTCCTAGTTTTAGTAGCTTGTTTTGGGGTTTTGTTAGTAATATTACCCAACCTGCTAGAGAAGTAGAGGATGAAGCTTCCTGGCTCCTCACCTATTTCTTTCCCTGTAAATCTGGTATAGCACCTTTTGAAAATGTTCAGTTTCCCGTGGATGTTAAAGAGGCCATTAACCTAGTAGTAGAGGTGTTTTACCTGGCAACTTCCCTATATATGGTGTTCTGCTTTTCCAGAATGAGGGCTGAGAGGCCAAGAGGGGCTGAGCAGGAGCAGACACCTGCCCCAGATGTAGGAAAATTTGAATGGTGTGGAGTATGGGAGGACATAGGTAAAACTTTAAAGAAATTCTCTGACCCAATAGATTGGGAGTCTTCCCCCTGGACAAATCCCGAGACCAGCTGAGGTGAGGAAGTATCTCAAAGAGAAATGCAGTGACAACTGTAGTGCAATATGTTGGGCCCTGGCATATGCTTATTGTACATTGTCAAATGCTATAGAACAAAAAGACAAGAAGCCTAAGCCAGTGGCAGTTGCTCCTGTTACAAGAAGCAAGAAAACCCAAGTCAAGACTGATCGCCCAGGTGATGGCAGGGAGGGATCCTCAAAGTCAGCAACTGAGTCAGAGATCATTGTCGAATCCACGACTGTGAGAGACCTTCGCAGCCTAAGAAAAGATTATGTCCAACGAGATAATGAATCTATAATTAGTTAGTCTGTCTTTAGGATGCTGCAGGTGACGTTACACTTCTAGACGGTACTGAGGCAAGGCATTTGGGAACCGTGTCACGTGACCCACATATCAACCGAATGGCACGGGATGGGCTGACTCTGACAGCCTCTGGAGGCGAGTTTTCAAAGGTGCGAGGGAAACATACCTATGCCCCGAAGATGTCTATATACAACAAACTCTGTGGAAGACCATAGAACAAGGGATTCAACACTTGAGAGAAGCGGCAGTGGTAGAGATTGTCTTCCCAGAGGACATAGCAAACCCAGCCCTGCTTGTGGATCCAGATGTGGTAGAATGTACACCTGTGATGTGGCAGAAACTCGTATGACTTGGGCCACCAGAATACGCTTCTGCTTTAGCAATGATGAAGCAAGATAACGGGCATGAGACCGTGAGACCGTGCTTGATATGGCAAGGAAGCTCCAAACGTATGCAAATGCTGTGCATGGTCCAACGAATGCAAGAATCTCAGCTATGGAAACACGTCTGCTGAAACTAGAAGATAAAATAGAGGAGAATCATGAGAAACTCAGTAAGGAGAGTAAAGAGGGCCTTCTCCAAATCTCGGCAATTGTCCTGGGTTGCAATATAGATGTAGTTAAGTATTCTATTACCACCAGCTGTGGGCCATTAGCTGTTATCACCTGCTAATGACCCACCCCGGATGACAGGCAATGGGCCATCCGTTAGCTGTTACCAACTGCTAATGACCCACCCCCGCATGACAGGCAATGGGCCATCAGGGACCCACCGTGTGACTCATGGACTTATCTCATCCCATTGTGAGATGCTCTGCCGAGGAGGGAGGAGCCAAGTGTTCCCACCTGGATATAACCTGGCTCTGGAACTGCCTGAGCTAGCCCTGTCTACTGGGTTCCCAGAGGACCAGAGCTACCACTGGATCTTCAGCTGGAGACTAGACCTTCACAGGATCACCACTTCAACTGGACTACTTCAGCTGGACTGCTACTACCACCCTAACAGGGTGTTAGGTTGTATCTGACTTTGTCAGTGCTTTTCCTTGTATTATTTCACTTATTTTTAATTTCAATCTTAACTTGTGATCTCCCACTGGTTTGTTTTCAAACCAATACATATTTTGGCGCCCAACGTGGGGCACGACCTGGGGAAACTCAGAAATCCTATCACCATGATGGTCAGCTTATCTATATGGGTGCTGTATCTCGCTCTCTATATCTTTCCTCAAATGGGAAACTATCTGCCCGTCGTATTGCTCTTGTTACGATCAGGGCATGGCATGAAAATTGCTCTATTGGTTTATTATGCCTATTGCATATTAACCTGTGAGGCGATGAACACCATTCAGTATATTTACTCGACTTTGTCTGCCTGGCCTAACCTGAGCTGCTCCGTCTGGGACCTCCTCAGCAATCGCACCCACCCTCTGGGGCTAGGAGGAGAGAGCGGTTTCTTCCAGCATTTCAGGCCAGGCACAGCCATCTTTGACAATATTGAGTTTTCTCTGGATGCTAGGGATGGCATAATGTTTTTGTCAGTTCTGTTCTCTTTGACCAGCACTGTGTACCTCATGCTGAGAAACAGAACAATACTTGGTGTTGTACAGCGTCTTCTCGAAGAGGAGGAGAAAAGAAACAAGTCAGCAGGCACCACGTCCACGCAAAGTGCTACCAAGAGGAAAGGAACCAAACAAGCAGTCAATGTCTCAACACAGACCATTGCCGAATCAGAACAGCCAAAGCCAGTAGCGGTTGCCCCCATCCAGAAAAAGAAATCCAAGAGCAAATCAGTCCGCACAGCGACTGATGAGGATGCGGCAGGACCATCCCACCAAGCAGAAGAGACAGAACCGGAGATCATCACTCGCTCTCTATCCCTGGGGGAGCTGCGTGACCTACGGAGAGAATTCACCCGGCAGGCGAATGAATCCATCTTAACCTGGCTGCTCCGCATCAGGGACGCTGCAGCTAATGACACCATTCTGGATGGAAGTGAGGCCAGGCAACTGGGATCCCTGTCTCAGGATGTGGTCATTGACCAGGGGATTGGGAAAACCCAGGAAACTCTCAGCCTCTGGCGGCGATTGCTGGCGAGTGTACGGGACAGATACCTTTGCAAAGAAGACCTCCAGATGCACCAAAGAAAATGGAACACAATAGAACAAGGTATCCGATGCCTGAGGGAATTGGCCGTGCTAGAGATCATTTTCTCGGACAAAGAGATTCCCCAAGAACCCAGATAATGTCCAGTGCACTTCACAAATGTGGCTAAGATTCGCGCGGCTCGGACCAGAGATATACTCTCGTTACCTGGCAACACTACAGTGGAGGGAAGGCGAAGACCAGGTGGGCGTGTTAACAAACAAACTGAGAATTTACGAGGACACTGTCACCGCTCCACTACGCACCCAGGTCTCATCAGTGGAAACAAACCTGGCCGAGCAAGTCCGGAGCTTGATTGAAGAGAGCCTCCAGAAACAAAGGAAAGAGTTCAAAGAAGGATTTTTCCATGTCACACCGAAACCAACCAGAGTCTCTGCCATCAGGAGCAGACGTCCCCCAGCCAGGGAAAGAAGACAAACCCCGCAACATGACCTCTGGTTTTTCCTGCAGGAGCATGGGGAAGACATGAGAAAGTGGGATAGGAAACCCACCTCCTCCTTAGCAGCCCGGGTACGTGAATTGAAAAAGGAAACATCCACTTCAGGAGGCTCATCTAGGTACAACACTGCCCCAGTCTCTTGTGGACAGAACTCCAGACAGAATGGAAGTGATAATATGACTGATCCTCTTGAAGGGACCTCAGGAACACATTTACAGGAGAAGAACATCGTGCACCAAAAACAGGATTAGAGGAGCCCTGCCTCTAGCCAGGTAGAGGAAAGGGATAATCGGATCTATTGGACTGTGTGGATCCGATGGCCGGGCACGTCTGACCCACAAAGATACACGGCTTTGGTTGACACCGGCGCTCAGTGCACCCTGATGCCATCCAGGTATGTGGGGACCGAATCCATTTCCATTTCTGGGGTGACAGGAGGATCCCAGCAGCTGACTGTACTGGAAGCTGAAGTGAGTTTAACTGGGACCGAGTGGCAGAAACACCCCATTGTGACTGGTCCAGACGCCCCATGCATCCTCGGCATAGATTATCTCAGGAGTGGATATTTCAAAGACCCAAAGGGACATCGCTGGGCTTTTGGGATAGCAGCTGTAGAGACGGAAGACATAAGACAACTGAATACCCTGCCCGGTCTCTCAGATAACCCATCTGCTGTAGGACTACTGAGAATTGAAGAACAGCGGGTACCAATTGCTACAGCAACAGTGCACCGCCGGCAATACCGCACTGACAGAGACTCTGTGGCCCCCATCCATAAGATGATTCGGGAACTGGAGAGCCAAGGGGTGGTCAGCAAGGCTCACTCACCCTTTAACAGCCCTATATGGCCGGTGCGTAAGTCCAGTGAAGAATGGAGACTGACAGTGGATTACCGTGGCCTGAATGAAGTCACACCACCACTGAGTGCTGCTGTCCCGGACATGTTGGAACTTCAGTATGAGCTGGAATCCAAGGCAGCAAAGTGGTATGCGACCATTGATATTGCCAATGCCTTTTTCTCCATTCCTCTGGCAGCAGAGTGCAGGCCTCAGTTTGCTTTCACCTGGAGAGGTGTGCAGTACACATGGAACCGACTGCCCCAGGGGTGGAAGCACAGTCCCACCATCTGCCATGGACTGATCCAGGCTGCTCTGGAAAAGGGTGAGGCTCCAGAACATCTGCAGTATATTGATGACATCATTGTGTGGGGGGACACAGCAACGGAAGTATTTGGGAAAGGAGAGAAAATCATCAAAATTCTCCTGGAAGCCGGTTTCGCCATCAAGAAGAGCAAAGTCAAGGGACCTGCCCGAGAGATCCAGTTCCTGGGAGTAAAGTGGCAAGACGGACGGCGTCAAATTCCTTCTGAGGTCATCAATAAGATCATCGCGATGTCTCCACCAACCAACAAGAAGGAGACACAAGCCTTCCTAGGCGCCATAGGCTTTTGGAGAATGCACATCCCTGAGTACAGCCAGATCGTGAGTCCTCTCTACCTCAAAACCCGCAAGAATTCCACTGGGGCCCTGAACAGCAGCAAGCCTTCACCCAGATCAAACAGGAGATCGCTCATGCAGTAGCCCTTGGACCAGTCAGGGCAGGACCAGAGGTAAAGAATGTGCTTTACTCTGCAGCCGGGAGCCATGGTCTGTCCTGGAGCCTTTGGCAGAAGGTGCCTGGCGAGACCCGAGGTCGACCACTGGGATTCTGGAGTCGAAGTTACAGAGGGTCTGAAGTCAATTACACTCCCAACGAGAAAGAAATCTTGGCAGCTTACGAAGGAGTCCAAGCCGCCACAGAAGTGATCGGCACAGAAACACAACTTCTCCTTGCACCCCGACTGCCAGTGCTGGGGTGGATGTTCAAGGGAAGGGTTCCCTCTACCCACCATGCCACTGATGCCACGTGGAGCAAATGGATTGCCCTCATCACACAGCGCGCCCGTAGTGGAAACCCAAATCGCCCTGGGATTCTGGAAATTATAACAAACTGGCCTGAAGGTGAGACTTTTAAATTATCTTCAGAAGAAGCAGAGGAGCAAGTAGCACGTGCCGAGGAAGCACCCCCATATAACGAGCTGCCGGAGAGTGAAAGACGCTATGCCCTCTTCACTGATGGTTCCTGCCGAATTGTAGGCGCAGATCGGAAATGGAAAGCTGCAGTATGGAGCCCCACACGACAAGCTGTACAGGCTACCGAGGGACAAGGTGGATCGAGTCAGGTCGCAGAGCTTAAAGCCATCCAACTGGCTTTGGATAGTGCCGAACGAGAGAAATGGCCAAGGCTTTATCTCTACACCGACTCTTGGATGGTAGCCAATGCACTGTGGGGATGGTTAGATCGCTGGAGAAAGGCTAACTGGCAGCACAGAGGAAAACCCATCTGGGCCGCTGAGATTTGGCAGGACATCGCCGCCCGGGCAGAAAAGCTGACTGTGAAAGTTCGACACGTGGATGCACATGTACCTAAGAGTCGGGCTAATGAAGAGCATCGTAACAACGAGCAGGTGGACCGAGCTGCCAAGGTGGAAGTGTCACAGGTGGATCTGGACTGGCAGCACAAAGGAAAATTATTTCTAGCTCGTTGGGCCCATGATGCCTCTGGTCATCAAGGGAGAGATGCGACATACAGGTGGGCTCGTGACCGAGGGGTGGACTTGACCATGGACAGCATCTCACAGGTCATCCACAGCTGTGAGACTTGCGCTGCAATCAAACAGGCCAAGCGGGTGAAGCCTCTGTGGTATGGTGGACGATGGTCAAAGTACAGGTATGGGGAAGTATGGCAAGTTGACTACATCACACTTCCCCAAACCCGCCAAGGAAAGCGCTACGTGCTGACCATGGTGGGAGCAACCACAGGATGGTTAGAGACCTACCCTGTGCCTCATGCTACTGCCCGGAACACCATCTTGGGTCTGGAAAAGCAAGTCCTGTGGAGACATGGTACCCCAGAGAGAATCGAGTCTGACAATGGAACCCATTTCAAGAATGGCCTCATAAGCACCTGGGCTAGAGAACACGGAATTGAATGGATATACCACATCCCCTATCATGCACCAGCTGCCGGGAAAGTTGAACGGTGCAACGGGCTACTTAAGACAACTTTGAAGGCACTTGGCGGGGGAACCTTCAAAAATTGGGAACTGAACTTAGCAAAGGCCACCTGGATGGTTAACACAAGGGGTTCTATCAATCGAGCCGGTCCTGCCGAGTCCGAACCTTTGCACACAGTGGATGGAGATAAAGTCCCTGTGGTACACGTAAGAGGTTTTTTAGGAAAGACTGTTTGGATTAGTCCCACCTCAGGCAAAGGCAAACCCATCCGTGGAGTGGTTTTTGCCCAAGGACCTGGTTATACTTGGTGGGTGATGCAGGCAGATGGGGAAACCTGTTGTGCACCACAAGGAGACCTTATCTTAAGTGAGAACTGTGTAGATGGTAATAGAATAAGGGGTGGATAATGTCCTGGGTTGCAATATAGATGTAGTTAAGTATTCTATTACCACCAGCTGTGGGCCATTAGCTGTTATCACCTGCTAATGACCCACCCCGCATGACAGGCAATGGGCCATCAGGGACCCACCGTGTGACTCATGGACTTATCTCATCCCATTGTGAGATGCTCTGCCGAGGAGGGAGGAGCCAGGTGTTCCCACCTGGATATAACCTGGCCTTGGAACTGCCTGAGCTAGCCCTGTCTACTGGGTTCCCAGAAGACGAGAGCTACCACTGGATCTTCAGCTGGAGACTAGACCTTCACAGGATCACCACTTCAACTGGACTACTTCAGCTGGACTGCTACTACCACCCTAACAGGGTGTTAGGTTGTATCTGACTTCGTCAGTGCTTTTCCTTGTATTATTTCACTTATTTTTAATTTCAATCTTGACTTGTGATCTCCCACTGGTTTGTTTTCAAACCAATACAGCAATGCAGGTCAGAAGTTCTGTTACCAGACGCAGACGTTCCTCAGCTATGAGGAGCGGGTAGACCCCTCGACATGAGTTGTAGTATTTCCTGTATGAAAGTGGAGAAAACATAAGGAGGTGGGATGGACAACCCACCGCTGTTCTGGCATGACGAGTGCATGAATTGAAGGAGGGCATGACTCAGAGAGGGAACTCCACCAGAAGGAGTGTAGCTCCAGTCAACATGTCCGATCCTCTCAAAGGAACCTCTAATACGCATGCCCACCAGGGTTAGAGGGGCCCTGCCTCTAGCCAGATAGAGGCCAAAAAACCCGTGGTTTTTGGACTGTGTGGATTCGATGGCCTGGCACATCAAAGCCACAAGAATACGAAGCTTTAGTTGACACTGGTGGGCAGTGCACGATAATTCCATCGCGACGTGTGGGGGCAGAACCTGTTTCTATTGCCGGCGTGACAGGAGGATCACAAGACTTGACCCTGGTGAAAGCTGAAGTGAGCCCGACTGGAAAAGAGAGGAAAAAATATTCCATTGTGACTGGCCCAGAGGCCCCATGTATTCTAGGCATAGACTTCCTCCGAAATGGGTATTTCAAAGACCCAAAGGGACTCAAGTGGGCATTTGGGATAGCTGCTGTGGAGACAGAGGGCATTACGCAATTGAACGCCTTGCCTGGACTATCAGAGAACCCATCTGCAGTAGGACTCCTGAAAGGGGTAGAGCAACAAGTACCGATTGCAATCTTGATTGCTCACCGCCGACAGTACTGGACAAATCGAGATGCTGTAATTCCCATTCACAAGTTGATCCGTGAACTAAAGAGCCAAGGGGTGGTCAGCAAGACCCATTCATCCTTCAACAGCCCCATTTAGCCTGTGCGTAAATCTGAAGGAGAATGGAGATTGACTGTGGACTATCGTGCCTTGAATGAGGTGACTCCACCTCTGAGCACTGCTGTGCCAGACAGGTTGGAGCTCCAGTATGAGCTGAAGACCAAGGCAACAAAGTGGTATGCTACTATTGACATCGCAAATGCATTTTTCTTCATTCCTCTGGCTGCAGAGTGCAGGCCTCAGTTTGCCTTCACCTAGAGGGGCATGCAATATACCTAGAACCGACTGCCCCAGGGGTGGAAACACAGTCCCACCATTTGCCTTGGACTGATCCAAAATGCGCTGGAAAAGGGTGGGGCTCCAGAACATCTGAAGTACATCCATGAAATCATTGCGTGGAGAAACACAGCAGAAGAAGTAATGGAGAAAAGAGAGAAAATCATCCAGATTCTCCTAGAAGCCAGCTTCACCATTAAAAAAAGCAAAGTCAAGGGACCAGCCAAAGAGATCGAGTTCCTGGGGGTGAAGCGGCAAGATGGACGGCATCAGATTCCCACTGAAGTCATCAATAAAATCACCGCAACGTCTCCACCAACCAACAAGGAGACACAAGCTTTCCTGGGAGCCATAGGCTTTTGGAGAATGCATATTCCTGAGTACAGCCAAATTGTGAACCCACTCTACCTGGTTACCTGTAAGAAAAATTATTTCCCCTGGGGCCCTGAACAGCAGCAAGTTTTCACCCAAATCAAGGAGGAGATTGCTCATGTGTCGCTGTTGAGCAGCTAGCAGAGTAATGAATGCATCGGTTCTCAGTGGCAAGAAGGAATGACCTTTATTGTTTTGATTTCATCACATTTATAGAGTTATCAAAAGTCACCCAGATTGGTCAGTCAGAAGCCTTCCCCCAGGCCTGATTGGCCAGGCCTGCACTGCCCAAGTTCTGGGACACTGTTCCAAAACATCCAAACTTTATCTTTATTTACAAAACACAAGAAAACTTCTCATGGGAAAAACTGTGCTAGCCACACTCATGCAGTAGCCCTTGGCCCAGTCAAGATGGGACCGGAAGTAAAGAATGTGCTCTACTCTGCAGCTGGGAGCCATGGTTTGTCTTGGAGCCTTTGGCAGAAGGTGCCTGGTGAGACTCAGAGTCGTCCACTGGAATTCTGGAGCCGAAGCTACAGAGGGTCCGAAGCCAACTACACCCCCACTGAGAAAGAAATCTTGGCAGCTTACGAAGGAGTCCAAGCTGCCTCAGAGGTAATCAGCACGGAAGCACAACTCCTCCTGGCACCCCGATTACCAGTGCTGGGGGGTGGATGTTCAAAGCAGAAGTTCCCTCTACTCACCATGCCACCAATGGCACATGGAGCAAATGGATTGCCCTCATCACACAGCGCACCTGTATGGGAAGTCTGAATCGCCCTGAGATTTTGGAAATAATTACAAATTGGCCTGAAGGTGAAAATTTTTGTCTAATTGATGAAGAGGAGCAGGAACAGGTGACTCGTGCAGAGAAAGCTCCACCCTACAACCAACTGCCACAAGATGAAACACGCTACACTCTTTTCACTAATGGTTCCTGTCGACTTGTAGGGACAAAACGAAAATGAAAAGCAGCCGTATGGAGCCTGTCCTAGGTCACAATAGAGATGTATTTAAGGATTCTATTACCACCAGCTGTGGGCCATTAGCTGTTATCTCCTGCTATGACTCACCCCTGGTAACAGACAATGGCCCATCAAGAAGCCACCACATGACTCATGGACTTATCTCATCCTATTGTGAGATGCTCCACCCAGGAGGGAGGAGCCAAGCATTCCCACTGGGATATAACCTGGCCATGGAACTGCATAAGTTAGCCCTGTCTACTGGGTTCCCAGAGGACAAGAGCTACCACTGGACCTTCAGGTGGAGACCAGACCTTCCATAGGATCACCGCTTGAATTGAACTACTTCAGTTGGACTGCTACCACCACCCTAACAGGGTGTCAGGTTGTATCTGACTTTTTCAGTGCTTTTCCTTGTATTATTTCACTTATGTTAATTTTTTTTCCTGTTAAATTTTAATCCTGACTTGCGATCTCCCACTGGTTTGTTTTCAAACTAATACAGAGCCCCACACAACGGGTCGCAGAAGCTACTGAAGGAGGAGGTAGATCAAGTCAACTTGCTGAGCTCAAAGCCGTTCAGTTAGCCTTAGACTAAGAAAGAGAAAGGTGGCCAAAGCTCTATCTCTACACTGATTCATGGATGGTAGCCAATGCTTTGTGGAGTTGGCTGGAAAAGTGGAAAAAGGCCAACTGGCAGCATAGGTGTTGGAGGTTGGGGAAGTTGGAATTCTCCTCCATCCTGTTACTAGGAGACAAAAGGCTGGGTGCTCAGAGCTATTAAATCTTTTGTAAGAGATAAAGACTCTGGGCTGGGTGTGGTGTGGAGAGGAAGCCTTCTCGGCCGGATGGGCACTCGTTCGTCGGACACCTGGAGGAAAGCAACTGCTTTTAGCTTCTGGCTGCGACCACGGGAGATCCAACTGTGCTCTGCTTTTCTCTTCCTGACTGGGTGAGCTTTGATTCAACCTCTTTCCCCACCGGGAGTGCACGTTTTCCCTGCTGCGTTTTTATTCTCAGCTGCTGCAGGGGAGTCCGGCTGTCCCTGCCGCACGCCCCGTTTTCGCCGCGCGAGACTGCGGCATCTGCTGTGACTGCAGAGTCCCTGCTACCTCGCTGGCTAGCCCGGGAGAGCCAGCTCCTGCCCCCTGCTGCCCCACTTTTGCTGCTCGGAGCTGCCTGCCTGCTTCTCAGCCTGCCTGCCATTACCAGCTGGGTGAGGCTGACCTGACCCTGTGCCACAGCGCCACCTGCAGCCACTCAGGAGTCATCGCACCTGCCCTGCCCGGCTGGGAGCTCAACAGCGCCCCTGCTGCTTTCAACCGTAATTACACCACGCGGGAAAGTGCTCAGCAGCTCAAAAGACACCTGCTACCGGTTTTCTGGTTCTGTTTGTTGTTGTTATTCTTGTTTTTATTCTTGTTATTGCTTGTTTACTCTGCTATAGATGCTAGTAAAGAACTGTTATTCTTTTTCTCCATACGTCTGCCTGAAAGCCCTTGATTTTAAAATTAAAATAATTCAGAGAGAAGGAAGGTCACATTCTCTGTTCTAAGGGAGGGTTGCACCTCTCTTAGCAGGCACCTGTCTTTCAAACCAAGACAGTCGGAAAAAACCAATTTAGGCTGCTGAAGAGTGGAAAGACATCGCTGTCCGGGCAGAGAAACTACCTGGGAAGGTCCGACATGTAGATGCCCATGTCCCCAAAAGCCGAGCTAATGAACAGCACCGAAACAATGAACAGGTAGATCAGGCTGCAAAGATAAAAGTGTCCCAGGTAAACTTGGATTGGCAACATAAGAAAGACTTGTTCCTAGCTCGATGGGCCCATGATGCCTCAGGCCATCAGGGTAGAGATGCCACCTATAAGTGGGCACAAAACCAAAGAGTAGGTTTGACCATGGACTGTATCTCCCAGGTTATCCATAACTGTGAGACGTGTGCTGAGATCAAACAGGCCAAGTGGATGAAACCCCTGTGGTATGGAGGAAGGTGGTCCAAATACAAGTATAGTGAGGCCTAGCAGTTTGACTACATCACAGTGCCTCAAGCCCACCATGGCAAGTGCTATGTGCCCACAATGGTAGAAGCCACCACTGGGTTGCTGGAGACCTACCCTGTGCCTCATGCTACTGCCCGTAACACCATCCTGGGCCTTGAAAACCAAGTCCTGTAGGAGCATGGTATCCCTGAGAGAATTGAGTCAGACAATGGGACTCATTTTAAAAATAGCCTCATAAACACCTGGGCTGGGGAACATAGCATCGAGTGGGTGTATCATATCCCTTATCATGCACCAGCCACTGGCAAAGTAGAACGGTACAAGGGACTGTTAAAAACCACCTTGAAGGCACTAGCTGGGGGACTTTCAAACACTGAAAGCGGCATTTAGCAAAAGCCACCTGGTTAGTTAACACCCGAGGCCCCATCAACCGAACAAGCCGTGACCAATCTGAACCCCTGCATACAGTGGACGGAGACAAGGTCCCAGCTGTACATGCTAGAGGCTTGTTACAAAAGACTGTCTGGATTAATTCTGCATCACATAAAGACAAACCCATCCGTGGGGTTGTCTTTGCTCAGGGACCAGGTAGTACTTGGTGGGTAATGCAGGAAGATGGAGAAACACAATGTATCCCTCAGAGAGATTTATTTGGGGGGAGGGCCACGTGTAATGTTGAAATGCCTACGTACCACTGCTTGCTGAATGACACTGCCACTATTTTTATATAGCTATATGTATATATGTATATGTGTGTGTTTAAAGTTGAAAAATATTAGAGTGGACTTTAAGCCAAGGATATGGAATAAGGGGTGGAATGTCATGGGGTGATGTTATGATAATCCTGTATTCCCTATCATTTGCTCGTATGCTCAGAAATGTGGTCCTGTAGCTTTAACTGCATTCAGCAGCTGGGAGAAGCACGGGTTGTTTTGAAACTCTACCCCAAGCTTCTCCACTGGGGAGCAAGGGGGAGGAAAGGACATTCCTTTGGCTGGCTGCTGCTGTCGGGGCTGCTAGCTTTCTGCCCTGGGATTGCTTCTTCGTCGTCTCCTTTGGACCCTTTCTTTTGATTTATTTTCTCACCCGGAAAACCTGAGGAGCTCCCGGAGGATGGCAGATGAGAATCTGTTGCTGTTGAGCTGCTAGCAGAGAAGAGATCCCGGATTCTCAGCGTGGCATAGAAAAAGCGCTTTATTATTTTGAATCCAACATATATAAAGACTTTTCAGAGGTCACCCAGATTGGTCAGTCAGAAACCTCCCCCTAGGCCTGATTGGCCAGGCCTGAACTGTCTAAATCTCGAGACACTGGTTCAACAACATCCAAACTTTATCTTTGTTTATAAAATACAGGAGAATGTTCTCATGGGAAAGACCTGTGCTAGCCACAAGAATCCTCCAGGGAGTTACCAGAGCAACTCCGCCCAGCTCCCCCTCTCCAGGACCCCCGGAGAGGGGAAACTACGTCTGAGGAAAAGGACACTAAAGTTTACCAGCTGTTTACTCAGGTTTAATAACTCCTTTTCCCCTGTTTTCCCCTTCCCCTGTGCCTTGCAAGGCACTCTGCGTGTTCTGATAAATAAATTGGGGTTTTTTTCACTTTCATCTAAGAAATTCTGTTGTGGTGGGGGAGAGGAGGTGCCAGAAGCACTTGGCTTTTTGGGGAGGCATTTGTTCGGAGCGCTTTCCACCTAGAAATATTATAACTTGATTCCTAATTATTTCCCTGAACTTGTGGTAGCAAAAAGAACAGTGGTCTAATATACCCTACATAACATATCCCTGACCAGTTTGGAGGTAACCGGCAATAAGCATGTTGGCCACAAATCCAATGATGCCCTTTCAAAGCCCAGGTTTTTTTAGCAAAGGGCCCTTTCCAATTTTCATCATCAATTGGTGGGTCAAAATACAGCTTCCTTCCTGGGCCTAACGGTCCTCCAACAATAGTTGTTCTGCCACAAGAGTCACAATATTTGCATTACCCAGCTCCTATATGAGGTTTCGACCTACAGTTACATCCCAGATCTGTTTTGTTAGATCTGGACCAGAACCTACTAAAAAGGGTTCAAGTTCCATTCCAGTGTTGTCACTTCCAGTGATAGTCACAGACAACATGTGTCTTACTTGTGGAATTATCTTGGGGGTTGGTTAAAATAATCGGTCAAAAAACCTGTCCCTCCCCAGTGCTTTACAGCCTTCAAAATCCCTTTGGTAATTATGGTAGGAACACCTTACCCAGCTACCATTAGTGAGCTTAACATGAGTTTGATTCCATCTGCCTTGATATTTGGGAACAATCGTAAGGAGGGCAGCTGGGGGTCCAACAATCTAAACCTAAAGTCCAGTCACAAACACTTTTTCCCACATATATGCCCCCTCTTTTGTTTAGACAATGAATGCCTCTTTCAGAAGAATGAAGTCGCCATGGACTTCCTCTTCCCAAAATCCTGTTCTGTTAAGGACTTCACTCAGGGTGCTGAGCCACCATTTATGTTCAACTGGGCTAGCCACCCGTGGCCAGTCTTCAGATCCTCCTGGCCCTCCGCAGACTCAACAGCTGCTAAGATTAAAGGGTTTTGCTACTTTTTCTCCTAGGACAATGTCTCTGTTTGAAAGACAGGTGTCTGTTAAGGAAGATGGGAACCTCCCTTAGAATAGAGAATATGACCCCCCCTTCCCTCCAAATTATTGTAACTTTGAAATCAAGGGCTTTCAGGCAAAGAGAGGAGGAAAAAAATAACAGTTCTTTACTAGTATCTATAACAAGGCAAACAAGCAACAACAACAGTAGCAACAACAAATAAAAACTAGAAACCCGGTGGCAGCTTTCTCTGGGCTGATAGGCACTTTCCCCTTTTGTGCAGTTACAGTCACAGCCAGCAGGGGCGCTGTTTGGCTCCCAGCCAGGGAGGGCAGGTGCGATGACTCCAGCCCAGCAGCAGGGGGTGCTGTGGGACGAGGTCAGCTCCCTGTCTCGTGGATAATCGCGGATGGGCCGGACAGCAGGATGGGGTGCAGGGAGCTCAAAAGCAGCAAACTGGAACTGCAGGGCTGGCCGGGCTAGCAAGAGAAAGGTGGCAGAAACTCAGCAGTTGTGGCAGAAACCGCAGTGCGTTCCGGTAGGCAGGGGTGCCGGCCAGTGACAGCCGGGCCCCTCCTCAGCAGCTGCGAACGCAGCCGGGGAGACGCATGCTCCAGGAGGGGGAAGAGGGTCAGAATCCCGTGGTTTTTCCCCAAACGAAAGCTCACCCAGCAAGGAAAAGAAGGCAGTGCAGAGCCGGGCTTGGGCTTTCCGTGGTGTTGAAGGTTGGGGAGGGGATGGAATTTTCTCCATCCCTGTTACTAGGAAACCACAACGACCAGGTACTCAAGGACCATTAACTCTTTTGTAAGAGACAAAGGATGTGGCTGGGTGTGGTAACGGGAGGAGGAAACTGACCGTTAGGGACTTCACTTGCTCGCTGGGCACAGGAGCAGGAAGAGGGAAGCTGCTGCCTTCCTTTGGCTGCGACTGCGGAAAGTCCAGCTGTGCACCACCTTCTGTTCCTGGCTGGGTGAGCTCTCGCTTAGGAAAGGACACATGATTCTGACCCTTTTCCCTGCCCGGAGAGCGCGCCTCCCTGGCTGCAGAGGAACCCGGCTGTCACTGTCCCCACCCGCACCTGTTGGAATGCACTGCTAGCCTGGGTGAACCAGTCCTGCCACTCCAGCTCGCCGCTCTGAGCTCCCTGCTGAGCGCCGTCCTGCCATCCAGCCCACCCGCCATTATCCATGCGAGATGAGGAGCTGACCCACAGCGCCCCCTGCAGCTGGGCGGGAGTCATCGCACCTGCCCTGCCCAGCTGGGTGCTCAACAGCACCCCTGCTGGTTGTGACAGTGACTACACCAAACGGGAAAGTGCTTGGCAGCCCAGGGACCCCTGCCACCAGGTTTCTGTTTGTTGTTGCTACTGTTGTTGTTGCTTGTTTACTTTGTTATAGATACTAGTAAATAACTGTTATTCCTTTTCCCCTCTCTTTGCCTGAAAGCCCTTGATTCAAAAGTTATAATAATTCGGAGGGAAGGGTGGTCACATTCTCCATTCTAAGGGAGGTTTCCACCTTTCTTAGCAGACACCTGTCTTTCAAACCAAGACAGGCGGTCACAGTGAAAGGATGACAGCAGCTTCACTGTTCCCCCTCTGATGCCCAGCAAGCAAGTGAAGTTACCAGTGGCCATGTGCTTCCCTCACCACACCCCGGCTACATCTTTTGTCTCTTAAGTACCTGGTCCTTGGTTTCCTAGCAACAGAATGGGAAAAATTCCCCAACCTCCCACAGACTAAAAAACTGTTTTCCCACCTCTGGCCTGAACTTAACTGACAATATAAAGGTAAGAATATTAAGCAAAACATTCTAATGGTGTAATCTAATCACCTAATCTAGTTCTCACGTTGTCTTCCACACCACCTGTGGTGAGTGAAGGCACAGAAACAATTTTAAATCAAGAAAACAATGACAGCAAGGATTAGCTCCCCAATGACTGGAGAAGCAAAGGGAGGGATGCCCATACAGACTATTTCAGCAGTCTGTGGGTAGGTGCACGTGGCTTCCCCCGATGTGGACGCACTGGCTACTGCTCTGGTCCACTCCTGCGGAGTGTCAGTCTCGGCCTCCCGTCCTTCTCCTCCAGCTGAGATGTCCAACTCTCCGGGGCCTCAGAGACCTTGACCCGAGTGTGTTGGGTCCACCTGTGTTCAGCTGTCTTGACAGCTGTTTCTATGGTCAGTAACACTTTTAAAGGTCCTGATGCCTGATGGTTTTTGTCTTTTCTCTTTATACTCTTTTTATACATTTTTTATACTCTTTCCCTTTCCTTGTACCTTTCACTCCCTGTACCTTAGCCCTATATGTCTATAACCCTTGTACTCTGATATTTAGCCTAGTTCCAGGGTTCTCTGGGGAAGACAAAACATCCCTACTATCTCAAAACTAGAGGCTCCAAACTTGGACGGGGCCTCCTCTCTGGAACATGTTTTTGTAAACTAGACTGTAGCCTCACTTGGGGGGATAATTAGAATAAGGGGACAATTACTTCATTTGTTAAGTTTCTTATTGGGGGATTTTAGGTAGATATGCTAATTTGTAAGGTCCATAAAATTGTATACGTGTTGTACATGGGGTGTGCTCCTCAGTGTGTGGTGAGGTGATGAGGGTGCATCTGAGATCCTATTAAAATCAAGGTAATACCCTTTTTTCCCCTATACTGCTGTGTCTGCCTCTTATTTTTAACAGCTTTTCAGGCATCAGTCCACGCCACTTTGCCACCAGTGGTGCTTTCCACTCCTTAACCAGGACCCAATCCCCTGGTTGGATGTTATGAACAGCAAAGTCCAAGGGCAGGGTCTGTGTCAGCTAAACTTCCTGTCGAAGAGATTTCACAAGAGCCAGTATCCGGGCCACATATTGTTTTAAATATACATCACTTATTTCCAACCCCCCCCTCCCCCCGCCACTTGGCTGAGAATTACAAGGGTAAGGAATGAATCAATTCAAAGGGAGATAATTGAATATCTCCCCTGGGTCTGGCCCTTATTCTAGCCAAAGCCAGTGGCAGAAGCTGCACTCATGGCATCTTAGTTTCTATCATCTGTTTCAAAAGGTGATTCTTTATTTCTCCATTCATTCCTTCTACCCAACCCAAACTTTGGGGGTGCTAGGGAGTATGGAGGTTCCATTGTATGCCTAAAGCAGCCATGACCCCTATTGCTTCCTCTGAGCACCCTGCCTGGTGTCATCTAACGTGTATTATTGCCACCCCTTTTGGTAAATTCACTACCTCCAATAGGGGAGAAATTAAGCTTTCATGAGCTGACATTTTTCCCCTGCAGGTTAGTAAACCTCTTTCTTCCCATATTTTCCCAAATGCATGTATCAGCCCATATGCATACTTAGAATCAGTAAAAATATTCACTATCTTGTCGCAATATAATTCACAGGCTCTTACAAGTGCATACAGCTCTGCTGTTTGAGCGGACCATGTGGGCAGCAACCTCCCCCCTTCCTTTAATTCCCTTCCGTTAACGATAGTGTATCTTGTAACTCGATTCCCTTCTAATTACCCTTAATGACCCATCAATAAGCACATTTTTTCCCTCAGGCCGGGGACTGTCTCGTAAATCTTCCCTAGCCCAGTGTTATAAATGAAATCATGGAGTTGGCTTTCGTAAAGGGTTATGAGGTATTTGTTATGGTTATTTGTTAATGGTTGTGTATATGTTATGGCGACCTCTATAGATTTGTTGGGGCTAACTGATAAATGTTATGACTACCTCTATAGGTTTGTTATGTCTAATTGTTAATTTGTTGTGGCTAACTTAAATGTTATGGTTAGGAAAGGGGAGAGCTGGGCAAAGCAGCTAACCTATCAGAAGATGAGGACTGAAGACAACGAGCCAATCGGAGCACCAGAAGGAGGCGGGGTTAGGGGGTTATAAAAACTGTATCCCCCTAGCCAGAAGGTGCCTCTGGCTTCCTCCCATCGGAGGCTAAGCACCCAGCGCTGCACTTCGCTTTGTGTAACGGCAGACAGCCATTCTAAGCCTCTTATCGTTGTTTGTACTATGAAAATGAGTGAATAAATTCTTTCAAAATTTAAGTAGTGAGAGGACCTGTCTCACACCCAGGTTTGGAGATTTATCACTTGAATGCAGTCATTGGTTTCTTCCCGGCCCCCCTCTTCAGGGCCATTGAGACAGGAGGCCGGGTTAAACCCTTCCCTACTTCTCAATTCTAAATCCTCCTGTTCCATTAAACAGGATTCATACTGTAATAACAGAGCGCTGGTCATCCACTTAGAGGCTCTTTCAGTTAACAAGCCTTTAACTTGATGCGAAACTTTAACAATCAGATATCCACCTATTGTCAGCTTTTGGGCCTCAGTTACTATTAAAGCCATGGCTGCACAATTCTGAAGACAATGAGGCCAGCCTCTGGCCACTGGGTCTAACAGCTTAGAAAAATAAGCAACAGGCCGCTGTGTTCTCCTGTGTTCTTGCACCAAAATTCCTTTAGCATGGCCTTGTTTAACATCCACATATAACTCAGATTCCTTTTCTGAGTCTGGAAGAGCTAAGACTGGGGCATAAATCAATTTGTCTTTAAATTTTCTAAAGCTTTGCTTTCCTTCTGGTGTTCATACCACAACATTAGGACTGCTTTGGGTTAAAAAGCCATATAAAGGTCTGGCTACAACAGAAAAATCCTCAATCCATGCTCTGCAGTACCCCACCAACCCTAAAAACTGCCGTAACTCTTTTTTAGTCTGGGATAACGGTACTTGTAAAATTCCTTGTATCCTTTCTGGATCAATACACCGTAAACCTCCAGTCAAAATGTGTCCCAAATATTTAACCTTTTTCTCTACTAACTGTGCTTTCTTTTCGGACATTCTAAGCCCCTTTTTAGCAAGAAAATTAAGCAGCCTCACAGTAGCCTCTTCAACCGCCTTTTCCTGCTCCCCTGATAAACGCAAATCATCCACATACTGCAACAATCTAACTCCTGGGGGTGGAGTAAACTCTCTTAACATTTTCTGCAAGGCTTGCCCAAACAAAACCGATGACTCTGTATATCCCTGCCCTGTGGGAGGACTTTCCATGTCAATTGTTGTATTACCATTTTCCCTCTTTCCTCCTGTTTCCACTCAAAGGCAAAATACTGTTTACTGTCCTCTGTAATTGGACACCCCCAGAAAGCATCCTTCAAATCCAGTACTGAATAACACTGATGTGAAGACAGGATCTGATTCAGGATGGTATAGGGATCCCAAATTGTGGAATGCCTTGGTTTGGCAATTTCATTTATTATTCTTAAATCCTGCACCATTCTGTAGGTTCCATCTGGTTTCTTAACCAGCAGGACAGGAGTGTTATAGGGAGACATACATGGCTCCAAAAGACCTGCCTTTGGCAGGGACTCAATGACAGGTTGCAACCCTTTCCTTCCCTCCCTTGAAACCGAGTATTGCTTTTCAGACACCACTTGTCCTGGTTGCTTCAAAGTAATTTGGAGAGGCTCCATATCTAATTTTCCATATTTCCCTGGGGCTGCCCACACTTCTGGGTTTATTTCAGCATAACTCTTCTCAGACATTTTACAAAATGTTTCCACAGTGTTAGTCTCTGTATCATTTTTCACAATACTAATTTGCATTTCCACTTTAGTCATCAAATCCTTTCCCAGTAAATTACAATCACAATTAGGAACAAACAGAAATTCATGCATTTCAAACCTATCCCGCACATCTACCAAGAGTGGTTGAATAAAATGCACCCGCTCATCCTTTCCACTCACCCCTTGAATAATCAAAGATCTTTTTGACAATTTTCCCCCGTTAGGGATAAAATTCAAAGTGGATCGAGAGGCCCGTGTCTACCAGGAAACACACCTCCTCTCGATCCGGGCCCACCTTAAAAGTTATCGAGAGCTCCAGGGTGGTGGGTCCCTGGTATGATGGGAACTCCTGATACCCCTAACTGTCGGAGTGCAACGTGTTAGCTGCGAAGTCCAGCAGCTGCAGAAGCCTTTTGTTATCAGTTAATGTGAGACAATTAAGAGAAGTTAAGCTGAATCTGCCCCAGCAGAGGCAGAAGACTGATAGTGAGGCAAGACTGTTTACCTTAATCATGGGTGATTAGCAGGAGGGATTGGGAATGATGAAGGTGATCAGTGACCCCTCAAGAAAGTAAAACATGTAACCCTGGAAACCAAGTTCTTGGAACGGCTAAAGTTATACTTTATAACAGTATAAAAGATGATGTTTTTTGTACAATAAAGGGGACTTTGCATGAACCAGGCTGAGACCCCAAATCAAACGCCGACACCTAACAATCCATCTCCATCATCCTCTGGACTTCCTCCTCCTGAGGATCCAGCTGTTTCTGCGGACATTCCCGTTTCCAGTGTCCCTCGGCCCTGCAGATAGCACACTGTTTCCTTCCCAACCGCTGTTTTGGTCGACTTTCCCCTGCAGAGGAGGGAATGCCTTTGCCACATCCTGGTGGCCGACCCCATCCCCTCTGTCCCTGGGGCCCCTTGGGCCCTGCAGTTTATTCCTCCAGGGCTGTAATAACTCTGCCGTCACCTTTGCCTTTTCCTCATCCCTTCTTACATACGCTTGCTGTATCTTTCTAACCAGTTCATCCAGGGGCTTATTCTGCCCTTCCTCTAGCCCCCCTGCTACTGCCTGTGGGTGCTCATTCTCCCACAGCTCAAAACCATTTGTTTCTGGGAGAAACGAAGCCCACTCTTCTGCTGGAATTTAAAAAATTTAATAAGGGACAATAGAGGAAAAAGGCAATAAAGCAAAAGTAACAGCACTGGGTGCGTACCCATAGCCAGAGGCACACACGCTAACAATGGCAACATTCCTCATACCCTTTCTATTGCATCAGCCAAATTACATATTCATAAATGATTATACATATTTAAACAATTCCCTGAACTAGTTTGCATGTTCCAGGAACTTTTTAGCATGGCCCCTCCTCTGATCCACCTTTTCAGAGCATGAGCAGTCGTCTTGTTTGTGGTCTTGAGGGTCGTGTGCCACACCCACAACGGCCCCCTGTTCCGTGGTTTCAGCTGGTGACAGTTGTTGATAGTCAAAGTGTCAGTAGCAGGGGTCCCCGTCATGCCCGTTCCTCAAATGTTATCCAAACAAGCAGGCGGTTTAGTTATTTCAGTTATTGCAAGTTAACCACAAGTACTCTAAAACAACATCAGCTATTTCACAACTATGTCTGAGTTATTTCAATTATTGCAAGTTAGCCACAAAAATAAAATCATCAGCTATTATTTCATAACAAAGCTACTTTGCAAAAGTCAACATTATATTATAATGCACAACACAGAGCATCCACTTTAATATCTGCGAAAGCCAACACTATAATATGTGTTTATCACAGTTTCTCCAGTGACCCAAACAAAATCCTTAAAAGAAAATCCTAATTTTCCACGTACAATCCGCATTTCCCATATATCCCTTCCTCCTCCTCCTTGTGCTCACCCTCCTCGCCATACACCGGATACCAGAGCCAGGCCCCGTCCTGCCGCAGTGTCCAAATGCCCCGCCCCTGGCGCTCCCAGTGGGCACGGGCGGCCGGGGCGTCTCGCAGCCTCATGGAAGACGGGGGGCCACTGCTGCCCCTGCCCGGTGGGGCGGCAGCGTCAGGGACCACCCGGCGCTGAGCCCACAGCTGTCCCACAGCCCTGCCCCGGCCCCGCTCCTCCCCACAGGCCCCCAGGCCGTGCTCCCGGTCCTGCCGCTCCTTGCCTTAACCATATTTCTCCACACTCCCCCTTCAACCAATCCTTTCCCAACATACCAACACCATCCCTCCGTCCGCTGTTGCCAAGATCGCTTCTAGACTCCCCTTATTTCCCCCCCGGGCATGGATTGTTGAGACCCTTTCTCGACTTTCCCCTACTGCTGCCCCCCCCGGGCGTCCATGTCCTTAATTACCTCTGGGAGAATGTGCAAACCAACTCGATATTCTCCCAAGGGACTCTTTGGAGATATTTTGGGATCGTCATCCCTTTTGCTGGGACCCCTTTCCGGCTTTACCTATGCTACCCTCCAGGGGTGCCCTCTCAGGTTTACCTGTGCTACCCTCCATGGGTGCCCTTTCAGGTTTACTCCCCAAAGTTCCCATTGTACTCACCAATGAGATTTTCAGTGCTCCTTCCCCATGGACTCTTCATGGAGCCCTCTGGTCCATCACTCGTCTGTCTCCTGGACAGTCTCGGGACCCCAATCAATCGCCCAGTGCCAGCAACCACCAAGGGGAGCTGACAACCATAACCGGGTAGAGGCGCGCCTTTCAGCTCCGCTAGCTGCGCGCCTCCCCCGGACGGTGGAAGGATCTTGGATGAGAGCCCCCATTTTGTCAGGAAAATTAATCCACAAACACCAGAGGTTTATGTCCAAGAAGGAGACAGAGGAGTCCCGTAGCTTTATTCATAAATAAAGGGAGAGGTCATGGGGCAATTTCCCATGGGAGCTCTCAAATTGCTAGGGAATGCAGCCTCCTTTTTATCCTAATTTCCCGGACGCATTTCCCTCTCTCTTTCCCCATTGGCTGAGGTATTCGAGAGGTACAGACTTCCCAAATCACCTAATACAGACCCCTTTCTAATGTGCATTCCCCCCCCCCCTTTTTTCCATTGCGTCTCTGTGCTTTTTCTCTAAATCCAGGGATTTAGCATGGCCTTGGGTGAGCAACAGTCTGTGTCAATTAGTGGAATTCCTACGGAATTTATGGTTCCTCCCATTGCTTCTTTCGCCTATCAGTATCTGGCTTTATCTACCAGCAGGCCCACTGTTTGTTTGCAAAAACATCTCCCTCCCATTCTTTTCATGTTGGAGGCACATGGGATGGAAAGCAGCTTTGTAAAATAGGACAATGTGCCTGATACAAGGGAATCCGAAGTTAAGAGATAACTTGTCAGAAACTGCTCACCACACAATATATCTACTGACTTAGCATTCATTGTGTTTGCCAAACAAGGACTGTGATGCTCTGGAACTTCCACGCTGCCAAAAAACCCAAATTTGTTGTTCTGGCCTTTGGATGGAGAGAAGGTCAGTGAAAAGGACCTTCTGCAAAGACCCCTCCATAAAACAGAACTACACAGGCGCAAGGATATAAAAATGACTTTTGAACTCATTATAATACAAAGCGGGGATAGGTTATGCATGTGTATAAGCGTATTGGGAAACTCTATGAATTTGTAACATGGAACCACATATATACTGAGCTATACAGGACTGACGGCGCGCGTGTCTTTGGAGGGCTACCTCCCACGTGCCCGGCGCTGCAATAAACATACCGGCTTTACAACTTAAAATGATATAGGTTGTGAAGTTTTGTCTCTTTCTTAAATCATGCCCTTGCTGAGAAGGGGGCCAAGGATATCCTTAGCCCGATATAGAGGAAAGCAGGGTTTATACATGTTACAAGATGGTTGCGTAGATCACGCAAAGTGCTCACTGTCCCCGGGGCTGCAGGGCACCACAGACCACCCTTGGGCAGCTTTGGGGACACTGCCTATTTTTCTAAAAGCCTCCTACCCAACTTAACACAAATCCTACTATCTCGAGCCCTCAAGCCAGCAGCGCCAAATGCACACTTTGTATTGTATTTTCTCCCAGGAGACGTGCAGCTTAGAAATGTCTGCAATGGAAGTGGGGCTTTCAGGGAAAAATGTAGAGCAACTTCTGCTGGTTCTGCGAAATCTCTTGAGCAGTTAAGGCCAGACCTGCCCCGCCGTGGCAAAAGCAGTCATTTGAGTGGAGCGAGCAGCACCAAAAAGGCACAGGCACGTCTGGAGTGGAATTGATGCGGTAACAAATAACAATAGTACTTGTAGCTACTACAGCCTCTTCTGCGACCTCGTAGCCCGCCCTCAGGGCCGCAGCACTACGCGAGGCAGATCCCTCCGCGCCCCGAGGGCACCAGCTCGACGAGGGCGGACCCGCCAAGGAGTCGGGGACAAGCGAAAACGACAGGCGGGACAGCAAATCGAGACGCGGGATCGGCCGGCGGCGATCCGTCGGCCCAATGGGCGTCGCGGAGGGCCTGGCTTAGTGGAGGAAGTGTCGGGGCGGACGCGGGCGTTGTCCTTGGCTGACGGGAGTATCGGGGTGCTGGGCTCTCGCCCTGGTGGCGCCACTACTGTCTTCGGAAAGATCATCGGCAAGGCGTTTCCCTGGTATCGTCAGCGACGAGGACGAGGAGGTAGCCGCGGCTTTGCTCTGTGCGCGGTTCCTCTCCCCTTCTCTCCCTCCTCCCGCGCTCGCGGGCATCTGAGCCTAGGACACCCGGTGCGCGGTGCAAGGGCGCACGGCAGGGCGTGCGGCGGCGCTGCTGCTGAGGGTAGGTGGATGGACGGACGGGGCCTCTCCGGGTTGTGGCGCTCTCTACTGCACCATCCCTAAGCTTGTTCGGTGCCGCGCCCCTACCTCTCCGGCTGCCGCGGCGCGTACTGGGTTGCTGGTGTTGTCTGGACTCGCCTCGGATCCCGCCCCCACCGTGTCGTGTGCGCGCGTAGAGAAGAGCCTCCGACGGTAACTTGGTCTCAGTGTGTCTCGTAATAGCATCGAAGAGGTTTCACAGCTGCGCTGTGCTAGGATTTGGTTCTGAACCTCCAAACCGGATTATTAGGCCAAGGAAGTACAGATTTCTTTAGTTTTTCTTAAAAAAAAAAAAACAAATCTAGAAAGTGGTCATCCTGCAGGCTGCCAAAGCTTTCCGGATCTTGTTTCTGTGGGGAAGTGGGACCGTGATAACAGCATGCTTGCAAGGGTCACGGGTGCTGGTGCTGGGAACGAGAGCGAGCTGCTTAGACCGGGGGGGGGGACGACAATGCAGCCGTTGCCTACGTGATGTTAACTTTAAGGTAATATCTCGTAAGATGTAGCTATTAAAATGCTGACGGTTAATAATTAGGGATGCCTTCTGCTTTTGAAGGTAGGGATTGCATGCAATGTAGAAGACAGACTCGTCCTATGCACTTGCAGGCTTCCTGTGGTTATGCGTGTGTTCGATACTTGAGCTCCCTGTCGTGTGGGAAACAATGGCCGCTGTTCTCCCACTTCACTAAACTCTTTGCTGATTCAGTTAAGCCATTTGTCTCCTGCCTCTGCGCGGACCACATCCAATAGAACTGCTGAGGAAACAATCAGCCCGATCTAAAACATACTGGAGTTCGCTAATAGCAACTAGTGGCCGGTCTCCTTCCCCCATTGGCTTCCATGCTGAATCCCACTTCTGGAGGGGTCTCAGTAAATATGTTGCATTTTGGGTATAGAAAGCATTAGTATCACGCAAGAAAAATGAATGTTCCAGCTTGTGTCTGAGGTATCTGGTAATCTGCTTCTGTAGGAGTTAAGCGGGGCAGGTGGATTTGCATAAGCTATTACCTTTCTCTGAAGCCGGTTATGTTTTAAACGTTTACTCTTCCTCCAGTGCTGTGCATCCCATGATCTTTCACCCCAAGCTGGGACACTTTTCCTAGTCATGCCTAAGGAGCCAATTAACGGGTGGTCTGAAGCAGGAGATTCTGGTGAATCTGTAAGTACTGTTGGAGCTTTCTGTATGCTGAACTGTACCTGTAGTTAGTTCCTCATGTACTAGACTCTTTCCCATCCCCCCTTTCCTTCTTGACAGGGCACAGTAGTCTACTTTGGGTTTTCTGGCGCTATAATCTTTTGCCTCTAGCTTGTAATGGAGTTGAGCTTTTTGACTAAGAGCAGTGATATAAAGCAGTGCTCATCCCTGGGTATGTACTTCTGGTGCAAAATGCAGTGTTGTTTTGGAGTGCAGTCTGGTGCCTATTGTCATGGTTTAGAGAAAGAACTAGTACTACTCGTCTAACATGGGCTTTTTGGCAGGTCAGGGGCGAGGAAGGGCAAAGCTTGTTGAGAGGTGCTGGATGTTTTGCTTTTAGCTATGAAAGTCAAGTTCAAAGACTTTGTAAACCCTTGCAACAGGCAGCCTGAAGTTTATTTTCCACCAGGATTGCTTGTGTTGCGTGAAGACACGATGGAGGCTTTAACCCAGACACAAAGTCAGCTTCTGTGGCTGTTTTGTAGCTCGTTGCTGTCTAGCTTAAAAAGAATGTCCTAGCTCTTTTTTGCCCCTATAGTGTGCATAATTGGTCTGTGTAGCTTTGCTTGAAAAGCACCAGTTGTGAGTGGGTGGACAGACATTAATTTGAAGCGCAATGGTTGAATTGCTAGGAATTGGCTAACTGCTTTCTCTGGGTAGTTCTTTGCTCTCGTTCCTTCCCTTCCTGTGCCCTCTCCCCTCTTTGTTCCTTTTTTTTTTTTTTTTTTTTACTTATTTATGAGTTTGTACTTCCTTCTCCAGCTTCTTGGGCATGTAATGATTGTTGGCGAGATGTGTGTTGCTCACCTGGGCCTGACCAATGGATTCCGGATGGTTGTGGATGAAGGGCCCGAGGGTGGGCAGTCTGTCTCTCTCATACATCTACCCATTCTGGGTGGCCGTCAGTTGGACTGGCCACCTGGCTAAGATGTTTTCACCGCAGGAGTTGCAGCACGTGTACAAATCACCACTGAATGGATTTCATCTCTTGCCCATCAATCTAGCTGCTTTCGATGTGTAATTCTTTGTGCCGTGTGTCTGTGGAAGGTAATAAAAGCTTTGAGCAGTAGTTGCACAATAAAGATTTGTCATGGGGATATCATCTCCGGTCTTGCGCGTCTTACTGCGGGGAAGTAGATCTACAAGTTCAAATGGTGTCTCTCAGGAGTGCAAGTATGTGGAATGTTTCAGCCTGATAACAGCATTCCATACATAGATAGTGAGTTGCCTCTTCATTTGAATTGTGACACTGAAAGTGCTTAGTCTCCCAGGTCTAGTAGGAAGCAAAGTCTTAGCTCTTTGGCAGTTGTATGCAAACGTACAGAAAGCCTGTGTAGTCTGCTGCTTAAAATGTAGAAAATACTGTATGTGAGGCTACAGGCATGCTATCCAAGGGTGATTTCGGCATGGTACAATGTGTTGGAAACATCTAACTTCTGTTAGAGTGCTTTATCAATGGCTGTGTTAAAAGGCCCCCTTAATATCCATTTCTGGTGAGGAGGGATATGGTAGGAGAAAACAATGGGTCTGATTGGTAGTTGTGGTGCTTCCATAGCACAGTGGAATCTCTCTTTTGTCAGTTTGGGTCAGCTGTCCTCGCTCTGTCCTTTCCCTACTCCTTGCCCACCCCCTGCTTACTGGACTGTGTGGGTGGGGGTGGTTTGAGTGACAGCCTCCATGCGGTCGGAGCAATGCATTACAGTAGCTGAAACACTGATGTGTTATCAACACCCTTCTATCTGCAACTGCAAAGTAGAGCACTATGTGGGCTGCTATATGAGGAAAGTTACCTCTATCCCATCCAGATGCCAACCGAAACTACCTTGCAGTGAGACAGCAAACTTCAGCTTGCTTTAACAGCTATTAGAAAAGGGGAGGTGGGTGTGGGAAAGCTGGGTGGTCCTTCATTGCCCTTGAACCCTATGTTACTTAGAGTATGTGAGGTGCTGACTGAAAGGCATCTTCATCTCTTCAATATTCCCAAGTGATTGGGTGAAGTTTGGTGATGCGGGTGTGTTAGTAACCCAGGGACTTAATTTAATTGTCCTGGGGAGGAGGTGGAAGTAATTTAGCTGAAGCAGATGGAAACTGCCCTGGTGCAGTGTTTCCTTAGAGAATGATTGATGTAGGTAGCGTCTATGGTTCTGTCTATATAAACTCCCTAAGGCATCTATTAGGTTTTTCCACTTTGAGGGGGCGGGAGAATTTTAGAGATGCTAGGTATTGCTTACACATTCGGAGAGAATGGGTGATTGCCATAGGTTTTAGAAGTCTGTGGCGCCTGGTGGAATTCTCTCTCTTGCCTCGCAGGCAAGGTTTCTGATACTTAGCTCCAAACCAGAGAGAAGGGTTCTGAAACCGACATCCACTGGAGAATTGTAGTATCCTATAGCAGCCCAGGTGGGAAGGGACCTCAAAAGATCATCTGGTCCAGCCTTTTGTGGGAAAGGGAGCTTAGATGAGATTTTCTAGCACCCTGTCCAATTGCATTTTGAAAACCTACAGCAGTGGGGACTGGTGCAACTTGTGCCTGTTGTCCTTTGTCTTTTCTATGTGGCTCCTTGTGAAGAGAGAGCCTCCATCCTCTTTGTAGCTGCCTTTTAAGAACCAGGATATTGTGATGATGTTTCTTTAGACCCTACTCTTTTCCAAGGGAGAAAAGACTCATCTCAGGCATTCCTCGTTGCAAGGTTTTGCAGGCCTTTGATCATCTTCATGGTCCCCCTTTGGACCCTCCCCAGTCTGTGGGTTTTTTTTAAATCTGGGGACCAGAATTGGACACAGCACTCCAGGTGCGGCCTGTGGGCGTGGCTTGTGTGAGAAGTGGCCAGGGTCTGTGTTTTAGTTTAAAAGACAGGTGTCTGCCTTGGAAGGTGGGAACCTCCCTTGAAATAGAGAACATGACCCCCCTTCCCTCCGAATCATTAAAACTTTGAAACCAAGGGGCTTTCAGGCAAAGATAAAAGGAATATCAGTTCTTTACTAGTATTTATAACAAGGCAAACAAGCAACAGCAATGGTAGCAACAACAAACAAAACCAGAAACCCAGTAACAGCCTTCTTTGGGCTATCACACACCCTCCCCTTCCGTGCAGTTACAGTCACAGCCGGTGGGGGTGCTGTTGGCTCCCAGCTGGGCAGTACAGGGTCGATGATTCCCTCGTGGCTGCGGGGGCTGCTGTGGTGTGAGCTCCGTCAAGTCTTCCTCACATGGTAATGACAGACAGGCTGGATGGTGGAACGGGCTGTAGCAGGGACCTCAGAGCAGCAAGCTGGAAAGGCAGGGCTGGCTCACCTGGGGTAGCAAGAGAGGTAGCAGGAACTCTGCAGCTGTGTCAGGAGCCGCAGGTGTCCCAGCAGGCACAGGGTGCTGGGTTACAATGTAGCAAAAATCCCGGAGCAGTAGCAGAAAACGGTGGGGGTTGAATGGGGGATCTCTCCACTGGATAGCTTATTGGTGATGGCTGGTCCCTGGGTCAGGCTGTGCAGAGGCGGGGCAGCTCCTGGCAGGGGATGGGCTACCCCGGTCCCTGGTCCTGGCACAGCATACACTGGCTCTGGGCTCCCAAACAGCAGAGAGTCAGAGATAACCAGCCAGTAAGCCCGGTCGCAGTGCTGAAGGAGAAAGAAACAAAAAGAAACAATCGAACCCGACATAACAGTAGTAACTCTCCTAGATCCGAGACACAAAACAATAGAAAAAAAAACCCCAAAACCAAACAAAGATGGGATGGGATAAAAAGACATCCCCAAGACATTCTGCCCTGGGAAGGACAAAACTAGTTCCTGCCAGGTAGGCACGGGACTCCCCAAGAGCCAAAGCTGAGCAAGTCAGCAAAGCTGGTGGCATGCCTGTGTAAGCATATGTAAGAAAGGGCAAGGCGCTGTCCAGGGCATGTACTTTCCTGCTGCCCTTATGTCGCTGTTGTACCTGGAATGAAGTGATCTGAGCACACACCAGTGAAGCAGCAAGAGAGCTTTATTGTAAAAAATGCCTTTATATATGGCAAGAACCAAATAGTGATTGGACAGTGGTCACCCACCCCCCAAGGTGATTGGCTGAGGTGCTACAACACCCAATTCCAAACACACTCTGTTCTTAAACCAAAACAGATCAGGAAAACCAGCAGGTGTTCAGCCCTTATCATATGTTTTTCATACTTCATATGAGAAAGGAAAATTTCTCAAGAGAGGCCCTGTGCAGCCACAGTTCCCCCTTTTTGTTTAAAAACCAAAAGGTATTGCTTGTAATCCTCTGCAGGTCCCTTGAAGAAGGGAGAACAAACTCAGCATAAAGGATCTGCTCGGTAGTGGCCAGTTACCGAACAGAGCCCAAACCAGATGCTGATTTAAAGTGGACAGAGAGACTTGCCAGCAATACCATGGGTGATGCATTTATCAAAACCCAATTCTATATCACAGTTCTATCAAAATTAATTCTAAACATAGCTTTCAAAGTTCTTGTTTTCTGACTCCATGTCCTGGATTAGAGACAAACTTCTCTAGGTAGAGAGCACTCCAAACAAACGCCTCCCCCAAAAGCCAAGGGCTTTGGTACCCCCTCCCCCCCCACTAACAACAGAATTTCTTAAATGAAAGTGAAAAAACCCCAACCTATTTATTTAACAAAACACACAGAGTGCCCTGCAAGGCACAGGGGAAGGGGAAAACAGGGGGAAATGAGTTATTGAACCTGAGTTGACAGGTGGTAAACTTTAGTGTCCTTTCCTCAGGCGTAGTTTCCCCTCTCTGGGGGCCCCCGGGGTCTGAGCGGAGTTGCTCCAGTAGCTCCCTGGAGGATTCTCGTCTGCTGTCCTCCGGGACTCCTTCGCTTTTTGAGAAAGCAAATCGGAGAAAAGGGTCCAAAAAGGAAGATGACGAAGAGGCGCCCCCAGGGAAAAACACACAGTGTCGACATCAGCCGCCAGCCAGTCCCAGGAGTATCTTTTCCTCTGCCTCGCTTCCCCCGCAGAGAGGCTTGGGGAAGGGTATTAAACAACCCGCCCTCCTCCCATTGGCTGAATGCAGTTAAAGCTGCAGGACCACATTTTCTGAGCATACGAACAACGATATGGGAATACACAGGATTACCCTCACCCCAGGGCACTCCATAACAAAGGAAACTTAAAGTTCAGTCTCTGCTTGTGGAAGGACCATCTGCCTGATAGTCGATATCCTGACCATCATCAGAAGGATCATTCGGTTGATGTTCTGCATTCTGGTCATCATTTTGTGGTTGCCGGTTCTGCCTCTGGAGCTGCAGGTCAGGGCAAATGCATCTTATAGGCAGCCATCGTACCCCAGTATCTGTGGAAACGCAAGCATACTCACGACCCCAAGCAATAAGCTCATGTGGGCCTTCCCAGGTGTTAGTAAGTAGATTCCAAACCCAGACCTTCACCCGGGGCAAGTGCGTCTTGCCTGACGACTGCAATGAGAGAAAATGGTTCAAGATCACAGGATTATTCAAATTTGGTGTCACTGTAAGGTGATTAATTGTGTACAAAGCTTTTTCCAGTTGGCTCTGTGGGGTTTCTCCATGCATTCCCCCTTTTTGTTTTTCCAAAATACGCTTCAAAGTACCATGAGCGCGTTTGACAATGGCTTGGCCAGTAGGAGAATGCGGAATACCAAATTTATGGTCTACACCCCATAGGTGCAAAAACTGCCACGTCTTCTGCGAGGTGTAGACAGGACCATTATCAGTTTTCACAATAGATGGCATGCCCAGGACCAAGAAAGCCAATTTCCATTAGGAATGACATCGTGGCCTTTCTCTCCAGTATGAGCAGACGTCCATACGGCTGAGGAGAAAGTGTCAATAGACACATACACGTATTTAAACCGGCCAAATTCAGGGATGTGCGTCACATCCATCTGCTAGAGCTGTAAGGCCTTTAGGCCTCTGGGGTTTACCCCTGGTGGCAGAGGTGCAGCAAGTCCATGGCAATCAGCACAAGAGCTGACAATGTCACGAGCCTCAGTTGGCGTCAATTGAAACTGCTTCTGCAGGGTATGTGCGCTCTGATGAAAGAAATTGTGCGATGCCTTGGCTTGCACAATTTTGTCAGGCTGAGGTGCCACCCACGCAGGGTTGGCTAGCATGTCAGCCCTGGCATTGCCTTCTGTTATAAAACCTGGTAATTTGGTGTGGCTTTGAATGTGCAGAATGTAATATGGGTGCACTTGAGCTTGAATTGCATTCCACAAAGTTTGCAATATTGAAAACAGAGCCGCAATTTTGACTTCCTTTAGAAGTGAACAATCTAAATGTTTAGTTATATCTGCTACATAAGCAGAGTCAGCGACCAAATTCAAAGGTACCTGAAAGAACCGCTGAAAAGCCATGGTAACTGCCTTCAATTCAACCAGCTGAGCAGAGCCTGACTTGTGGCCTTCCGGCACCTGCCACTCAGATCCGTCCTTCCAGGTAACAATGGCCTTCCCTGTTTTTCCAGAACCATCCGTGAAGATGGTGGGTCCGTGCACTGGCACCCGACTATTCTTTGGCCGCAATGTGAAACTGATTGAATTTGCCAGCTGCAGCAATTTGTGGCTGGGCAGGTGATCAGCAATCTGCCCTGAAAGGTTTTGCACTGCACTTTGCAAAGGAGTGCTATTGGCAAGGTGTTGCGGTTTGAAGGATGTTAAAGCAGACCTTACTGAGAGTTTCTCTACCCAGCCCGGTTCAGTGCCTCAGTGCGCTAAACCCTCCATCCCAGGGCTGGTCACTGCGCTCTCACTGGCCGGGGAGCTATAAGGCTTGCTCTGGTTCGTCTGCTTCCACAACCAGCGATGATAAAGGAGGTAAGGAGGGTCTATGCGATGTGTCCATGGAAGATGTTTATTCGCATGGTGCAGCAGAGGCCAATGACCTCCCAGAGGCAGAGGTGCCTCATGGGCAAAGGCCTCACTTGCACAGGCACATGTGGTGCATAGACAGCCACATCCATAGACGCACGTGCTGCATAGACATGTGCATAGACAACAAGATGGCGGAGGGTGAGGAGTTTTCTAGGGAAACAGGGGGGTGGGGACAGCACATTGGCCCAGGGACTTCTGGGCACAGGGGAGGTACATGGGCGGAGTTAGGGTACAGGAACCAATAGGGAAAACCTGAGGGAGTGGCCAGGGCCATGTGGGGTTAGGGTACAGGAACCAATAGGGAAAACCTGAGGGAGTGGCCAGGACCACATGGGGTGGGGAAGGTAGGACAATAGGTGAGAAGTAAACACATTAGGAAATGGGTGTGGGGAACCTGAAGCTATTATCACAACAGCAAGGCTCCATTCAAAATTGTTCTGTGATACCGGAACAACAATCCTTGCAAGATCCTCTGCCATTAATTGCAAACACCGATGACAGCATTTAATTATCAGACAAGTGATCAATTTGAACAATGTGGGTGCTGTCTTTTTTGGCTGATGAGGCAAAAAACCCCATTCCAGGATATGCAAAGGGTCAGCCCATTGTTTGTTCCACTGGCCAATGATACCTGTAGGATGGAGGTCTAGAGCAGTAATAAAAACAGTGATATCAATAGAAGGATCCACTCGATAAACCTGACGAGCAGAAACAGCCTGCTGCACCTCATTGAGCACTCGTCGCGCCTCAGGAGTCAATTTCCAAGGTGAATTCACATCAGGATCCCCCTTTAAAATATTAAAGAGCGGGGAAAGTTGCGTGGTGGTTAGTCCTAAATAAGGATGTAACCAATTGATGATACCGACCAATTTCTGGGCATCATTCAGGGTCTTAATGGAGTCTCAGAATTGCACCTCTTGGTTTTGTATAGTTTGATCCAAAATTTTGACTCCCAAATATTTCCAAGGAGGCTGCTGTTGAACTTTCTCCGGAGCCACTTGCAACCCATAGGAATGCAGGGCAGCGAGCAATCAAGGCTGTAACTTCTGCAGCTTGTCCTGGGTGGATGCTGCCACCAGGATATCATCCATATAATGGTAGCAGAATGCCTCGGGAAACTGCTCATGGACTCCGGACAAGGCCTGAGCAACATACCATTGACAGATAGTCGGGCTATTCTTCATGCCCTGAGGTAATACTTTCCATTGAAATCTCTTTACAGGCTCAACATCGTTAATTGCAGGCACAGTAAAGGCAAATTTTGGCCTGTCATTGGGGTGCAAAGGAATTGTGAAAAAGCAGTCCTTCAAATCAATGATTGGGATTTCCCACTCTGTGGGAATCATTGTGGGTGAGGGCATACCAGGCTGCAATGTCCCCATACTTTCCATCACTGCATTAACTTTTTTGAGATCTTGCAACAATCTCCATTTCCCTGACTTTTTCTTAATTACGAAAACGGGGGTATTCTAGGGATTAGTAGAAGTCTCAATGTGTCCCTGTTGTAATTGCTCCTGAACCAGCTGACGAAGGGCAACTAATTTCTCTTTTGGCAGGGGCCACTGTGGTTCCCATATTGGTGTTTTGGTCTGCCATCGCAGGGGTAGCATAGAATACGGTGCGCCCTTGCACACAGTGACCCCTATCAAAAATTTGTCCCAATCCGCACCCCCCAGGCTGCCAACACGTCCCGTCCCTAGAGGTTAACTGGAGCTGAAGTAACATAGGGCCGGATTGTAGCCATGTGTCCCTCCGGGTCTTTTACCAATACAGGTAGTTCACTCAGTTGGCTCTGTGTGGTTCCTCCTAACCCCACAATGGCTGATCCCGCAGGGGCTAGAGGCCATGAAGGAGGCCATGAAGAGGAGGAGAGAATCGTTACCTCAGCACCCGTATCAATCAAACCTTGGAGCTGAATCTGGTGCAGATGAGCTTTTGGCAGGATTAGGGTACATGTCAACTGTGTTTTCTGACTAGAAATGTCTGTAGCCCAGCAGATCTGCAGAAGTCCCGGCGATCCAGTGCTGCTACCTCCGCAAACTTGTTGTTCTGCCTTGGGGACAGAAGACTCAAAAGGCACTAGTTGAGCAATGTGAGTCTTTTCAGGGATAGTGACAGGGGGTCTTGGCGCGGAAACCATAGCGGGAATCTGGCCTGTAAAGTCAGCATCAATAACTTCTGGGTGGACAAAAATCCCTTGGTGGGTGACATTAGGTCTTTGCACAAGCAGCATACTGAGTCCCTAACCTAGCGGTCCATATGCATCCAAAGGAACGCTATGGATACTACCAGATTCTAGGACGACTGTCCTTGCGGTGTAGACGTCAACCCAGGCTGGTCCTTGGGTGCCACCTCTAAATTGGCTGGGTAGGCCTGTGCCTGCACCCTGTTTTGGGGGAACGTTTGCATCGGAGAGCAACTCCCTCTTTTTGCACTCCTCCTTACGTTTCCCGACAGAGGTCGACCATCTACATGGTACTTAGACCTTTGAGGAACGGCGAGAGAGAACTCACATACGACTTAATATAAGTCATAAAGCAAGCTCCATTTATTTTAACGCGTGTGCTCTTTATATACTGTTACAGTGCTTATATTTATTAATCACTAATCTACTCGTTAATTGCAGCAGTTACAGCTTACATTTCTTTCACATTCCATTCCCACATCTACAGGGTTTTCCTCCTCATTCCTTGTTAATCACAAGTTTCCTCCCGTACATTCTTTACACAGCTGTATCTTTTGATATTTTCTCACGAAGCGTTCTCAGGGAAGCAAACTACTGCGGCCTGTATATGGCCTGCCTGCTACTTAGCTTAACAATGGTCTTGCTCGCACAAACCTTTCAATAATTCATGCCCATGATCTTGAAGCCATTGTGTAACAATTCCCCCTTTTTTCTTTTGGGCGAGCAAGATCCCGTTAGTTGTTTGATTAATTTGCTTAACAACACACTTATAAGTAATTTTCATTACAATAACTATCAATATAAGAATTCCTAGCCAACGTAGACCTTCTTTAAGCAAGGCTATCAGCCATGGTGACAGACCTCCAAACAGGGATGATAACCATTTGTCTAAAGGATTGACATCAACTGCAATTGTGGAGGTGTGTTTTTTCAACCACTCTAGTTGCTTATGGATGGAATTGCTATGATCTGACAAATTAAAGCAGCACATCCCTTCAAAGTCTTTACAGCCATGGCCTTGAGCTAACAATAAAAAATCAATAGCAGCTCGATTTTGAAGCACGGCATGTCGCAAACTCTTTTGGTCAAGCAGCAATTGGGAAATAAAATTAGTAGTAACATTTGCTTGTTTAACTGTCCAACATGCTAGTTTCTCAATTTGCCTAAGGGCTCTTGCAGTGGCTATTCCGGGGGTGAACAGGGAGGTGAACACCTTAGCTGTTACTGACCATAATTCAACATCATCTTTGCACCATGAGTCTAGTTGGTGAGACAGAGAACGCTGCTGGCGCCTTGGCTCAGCGACTATGCTAAGCCACATGCGTTGGTTGGGCGCCAAAAGAGTTAGTTCTCCTAAATAGCATGGCCCTCCAAAGATGTTATGAGGGACTCCTTGCCATGCTCTGTCTCCACATATTAAGAACACAGATGGAGGGAACGCTTTGGGTGTTCTGTTGTTCCAAATTGTAATTGGTGGTTCTCTCATTTCAGCTCCCAAAGCACCCAAGCTTTGATTGGCAGTGTTGTTACTTCTGCAATAGCCGCCTTTAACAGTGTGTGAGTATTCTGCTATATTTATCGGGCTGACATTTGTCCAGCCTTCGTTAGAGTGACTTAGATCTGGATTTAGGCTTCGTTGTCCACCTCCAAACCAAATGCATGTTTGGGTCCAATTGCTGGAGGTGTTACCAATTTTCATGGAGCCCAGGAGGTGCAACTCCTGCGGGTCCCATGGCAAGGTACTATTTAACTGGTTGATTAAGTTTGCAGCACACCAAGAGGTGCTTTTTGCTGTAGAACACTTGGAATATGTGCTGTAATTGCTAAACGCTTCAAAACTGAACAAAGGTATACCAACTAAACATGTTTTAAATGGTGCAGTAGCTGATTGCAAGCTGAGGCAAAATTCTGGGTTATGTGTTGCATTGGCCCAAGTCACCCACAGGTTCTGTCTTTCTTCAACCTTCGTTATGAGGGTCGTGGCTGAGTTCGATATCAGAACCTCGATCACTAGCAGCATGAGGAACAGCCTTGGTCCATTTCGCAGGGACCCACTGTGTACCTGTGGATGTAAGCACACACATGTAACCGCGCCCTATATATTTCACTTCTGCCGGGCCTTGCCACAGGCCTGTGCACAGGTCACGATACATAACTATCATGGGCGCTTTATGCTCTGAAGCCGCAGCTCGGCCATGCACCTGTGCAGGAGGAGAATCCTGGTCTGAAAAAATACACAAATAGTTTAACACAAACAATGTTTTAGACAGCTTTTCACAAACATCACAGATATCATTGAACTTGTCCAAGTACCGTTTCAAGGTTTGATTTGCTCGCTCGACAATGGCTTGCCCTGTTGGTGAATGGGTGTCGGAGTTTGGGGAAGGCCTCAGAATTTTTCTCCATCACTGTTGCTAAGCAACAAATAGTTGGATGTTTAGAGCCATCAAGTCTTTTGTAAAAGACCAAAGGTGTGCTTGGGCAGGGCAGGGTAAGGGAAGGCCCGGCCGTTGGAACGCTCTCTCGTGGTTCGGATGCTGAGAGGAGAGGCTGCTCTTTGCTTTTCGGCTGCGACCAGAGGAAATCCAACTGTGCCCTGTGTTTTTTCTTCTCCTGGCTGGGTGAGCTTTGATTCAACCTTTTTTCCCACTGGGAAGCGCACGTTTCCCCGGGCTGCGTTTTTCTTGCAGCTGCTGCCGGGAGAGTCTGGCTGCCTCTGCTGCCTGCCCCCGCCCTCTGCCGCACGAGACCGCGGCGTCTGCTGTGACTGCAGAAATCCTTGCTACCTCGCTAGCTAGCCGGGGAGAGAGCCAGCTCCTACCCCTGCCGCCCTGCTTTCTTGCTGCTCCGAGCTGCTTTGCTGCCCTGCATGCTTTTTTCAGCCTGCCCGCCATTACCAGCTGCCTGAGGCTGACCTGACCCTGCACCACAGCACCACCTGCAGCCGCTCGGGAGTCATTGCATCTGCCCTGCCCAGCCGGGAGCTCAACAGTGCCCTGCTGCTTGCAACCGTGATTACACCACACGGGAAAAAGGCTCAGCAGCTCACAAGTCATCTGCTATTGGTTTCTGATTCTAGTTATGGTTGCTATTATTGTTATTGCTCGTTTATAGATACTAGTAAAGAACTGATATTCCTTTTTTCCCATACCTTTGCCTGAAAGCCCTTGATTTTTCAAAATTAAATAATTCGGAGGGAGGGAAAAAAATCACATTCTCTGTCCAAAGGGAGGGTTACACCTCTCTTGGCAGACACCTGTATTTCAAACCAAGACAGATCTTGGCACCCAACATGGGGCTGGAGGGCATTGGAAGAAAAAGGAATAACAGTTTCTGTGAGACCTATCTTAATGTGGTGAACATGAAAACCTCATTAAGTGGTACTATGTTGAGTATACCCTGGTTTGGTTGGCACATACTTGTGACCACATTTTTCCCATTTGCAGCTCCCTACCTAAACATGGGCCCTATAACTGAGGTTATTGTGGCTGTCATCCAGTTTGCACAATGGGCCAATAGGGTGAAGAATTTCTGGATCTTTCAGTTCTTTTTGACAGCAGGCACATGTTTACAGTTTTTTGACACCATCAGTACATGTTTTTGGAGTTTGTTTGGTAATGGTACCTTTTGTGAGGAGATAACACCAGGAGAAGGTTTCTCTCAACCTTTTATTCATTACTTTGGGCCTACCCAACTAATGCTCGAAAGGTTTGGATACTCTCTAAATGCTTATGATATCATACAGTACCTGGTGTTGCTGTGGCTGATAGGTCTATCCTACTTTGCATTCCGGGATAAGGTGAAACTTCCCTGGGTAACCGTTCTAACAGCTGTGCCAGGGAATAGGGATGCGGCCACAGAGCCCGGGGCTGTCCCAGAGCCTGGGAGTACCCCACGGCCTGACCCTGTCCAACAGCCTGCCTCAGAAACAAATCGTCCAGAATGGGTGGGGGTGCTAGTGGAGGAGATGATACACAAAATACACCAGCTGCTGAAAGAATACATCTCCCTAGCAGGTGTAAAACCCTCTCCTTGCCCCAAAGGGAAAGAGTCTGATGGTGCAGCAGTGGAACCCACAGATGTTACGACCATCCAGGTTCCAGCTGAATCCCAAGAGCAGCCACAGCCAGCAGCATTTGCCCCTGATGGTGCGTACAAAGTATAAGACCAAATCAGTGCGCCCAATTAATGATGATGGGGAGCCATTGCCCTCACAACCAGCAGTGGAATCTGAGCCCATAATCATCACTGAGTCCTTCCACTTCGATACTCTCCGTAATCTGCGAGATGATGTTAAGAGACGGGCGCACGAAGCTTTCCAAACCTGGTTACTTCGGGTTTGGGACCTTATGGGCCCAGGTGTGCAGCTGGATAATAACGAAGCAAGGAATTTGGGACCATTGGCCCAAGACCCAGGTGTTGACAAAGTGTTCGCGAGGGAGACAGGGCCCCTTTCTCTCTGGGAGAGGCTTTTAATGGGTGTAAGAGAGAAGTTTGTCCACAAAGACAGAATGCAGGATCACTACCGTAGAATGTCCTGGAAGACCATTGAGGAAGGGATCCAACGGCTGAGAGAAGCAGCCATAATGGAGGTGCTCTTTGGGAGGGATGGACAGCACGAAAATGACCCTGACAGGGTCAGGTGCACCGGGCAAATGTTGTGGAGCCTTGCAAGGCTAGGGCCACCCCAATATGCCACCTTCCTTGCAACAATTAATGCTGATGACAATTGAGAGACGGTGGGTTCAATAGCTGACAGGCTCAGGTATTATGCAAGTGTGATCAGTGGCCCGATGCAGGCTCAGGTCTCTGCTGTGGTTCAAGACCTCAGAGAGGAGATGAAAGAGATAAGGGGGATGAGAGAGGAGATTAAGGACCTGAGGGAGGAGATTAGGGACGAGATGAGGAGGATCAATGTGGCACCAGTGAGAGTCACAGGCCCCAATACCAGAGCCCGACGCTCCCCGGCTAGGGAGAGAGGGTACACCCCACGAGCTGAGTTGTGGTTCTTTCTGCATGACCATGGGGAAGACATGAGGAGGTGGGATGGGAAGCCCACTACTGCCCTGGCAGCACGAGTGCGTCAGCTTAAGGAGGGAAACGCTGGCCGAGGGGGTTCTGCTAAAGCAAAGGTAGCCTCAGCTTCCCATGGCCGACCTGCTAGGTACAATAGAAGGGAAGATGATGGGTCAGATCCCCTTGAAGGAACCTCTAGAATGTATGACCAGGAAGGGAATGATAACCAGTGCTAGAGGGGCCCTGCCTCTAGCCAGGTAGAGGTACGGGAAAACCGTGTTTTTTGGACTGTGTGGATTCGATGGCCTGGCGCATCAGAGCCACAAAAATATGAAGCACTAGTTGATACAGGTGCGCAGTGTACCCTAATGCCATCGGGACTCGCGGGAGCAGAATCCATTTCTATTGCTGGGGTGACGGGGGGATCACAGCAGTTGACCCTGGTGGAAGCCGAGGTGAGCCTGACTGGGAAGGAGTGGCAAAAACATCCCATTGTGACTGGTCCAGAGGCTCCATGTATTCTGGGCATAGATTTCCTCCGTAACAGCTATTTCAAAGACCCGAAAGGACTCAAGTGGGCTTTTGGAATAGCTGCTGTCGAGGCAGAGGGCGTGAGGCAATTGAACACCTTGCCTGGACTATCAGAGAACCCTTCTGCAGTCGGACTTTTGAAGGTGGAGGACCAAAAAGTACCAATTGCCACCTTGATTGCGCACCGCCGGCAATACAGGACTAATCGAGATGCTGTGGTTCCCATCCACAAGATGATCCGTGAGCTGGAGAGCCAAGGGGTGGTCAGCAAGGCCCACTCATCCTTTAACAGCCCCATCTGACCTGTGCGCAAATCTGACGGAGAATGGAGAATGACTGTGGACTATCGTGCCTTGAATGAGGTGACTCCACCTCTGAGTGCTGCTGTGCCAGACATGCTGGAGCTCCACTATGAGCTAGAGTCCAAGGCAGCAAAGTGGTATGCCACTATTGACATTGCAAATGCATTTTTCTTCATTCCTCTGGCAGCAGAGTGCAGGCCTCAGTTTGCTTTCACCTGGAGGGGCGTGCAGTATACCTGGAACCGACTGCCCCAGGGGTGGAAACACAGTCCCACCATCTGCCATGGACTGATCCAGGCTGCTCTGGAAAAGGGTGAGGCTCCAGAACATCTGCAGTACATCGATGACATCATTGTGTTGGGGAGCACAGCAGAAGAAGTGTTTGAGAAAGGAGAGAAAATCATCCAAATTCTCCTGGAAGCCGGCTTTGCCATCAAAAAGAGCAAGGTCAAGGGGCCTGCCAAAGAGATCCAGTTCCTGGGGGTGAAGTGGCAAGATGGCCGACGTCAGATTCCTACTGAAGTCATCAACAAGATCACAGCGATGTCCCCACCAACCAACAAGAAAGAGACGCAAGCCTTCCTAGGCACCATAGGTTTCTGGAGGATGCATATCCCCGAGTACAGCCAGATTGTGAGCCCTCTCTACCTGGTGACCCGCAAGAAGAATGATTTCCACTGGGGCCCTGAACAGCAACAAGCCTTTGCTCAGATCAAGCAGGAGATCGCTCATGCAGTAGCCCTTGGCCCAGTCAGGACAGGACCAGAAGTGAAGAATGTGCTTTACTCTGCAGCCAGGGGCAATGGTCTGTCCTGGAGCCTGTGGCAGAAGGTGCCTGGGGAGACTCGAGGATGACCACTGGGATTCTGGAGCCGAAGTTACAGAGGGTCCGAAGCCAACTATACTCCCACTAAGAAGGAAATCCTAGCAGCCTATGAAGGTGTCCAGGCCGCCTCAAAGGTAATTGGTACGGAAGCACAACTTCTCCTCGCACCCTGACTGCCAGTGCTGGGGTGGATGTTTAAGGGAAAGGTTCCCTCAACCCACCACGCCACCGATGCCACGTGGAGCAAATGGATTGCCCTCAATACACAGCGCGCCCGTATTGGAAACCCGAAAAGCCCTGGGATCTTAGAAATAATTACAAATTGGCCCGAAGGTGAAAACTTCGGCCTCACAGATGAAGAGGAACAGGAACAAGTGACTCGCTCAGAGGAAGCTCCACCTTACAACCAACTGCCACAAGTTGAAACACGCTACACTCTGTTCACTGATGGTTCCTGTCATATTGTGGGGGCAAATAGGAAGTGGAAAGCAGCCATATGGAGCCCCACATGACGGGTCGCAGAGGCTCAAGAAGGAGAGGGGGGATTGAGTCAACTTGCTGAACTCAAAGCTCTTCAGCTGTCCCTGGACATGGCTGAAATAGAGAAGTGGCCAAAGCTCTACCTCTACACTGATTCATGGATGGTAGCCAATGCTCTATGGGGTTGGTTGGAAAGGTGGAAAAAGGCCAGCTGGCAGCGTAGAGGAAGACCAATCTGGGCTGCTGATGAGTGGCGGGACATTGCCACTAGGGTGGAGAAGCTACCTGTGAAAGTCCGTCATGTAGATGCCCATGTCCCAAAGAGCCGAGCTAATGAGGAACACCGAAACAACGAACAGGTGGATAAGGCTGCAAAGATAAAGGTGTCACAAATAGATTTGGATTGGCAACACAAGGGGGAGCTGTTCCTAGCTCGATGGGCCCATGATGCCTCTGGCCATCAGGGCAGAGATGCCACCTACAAGTGGGCATGAGACCGAGGGGTGGATCTAACCATGGACTGTATCTCCCAGGTAATCCATAATTGTGAGACAAGTGCTGCCATCAAGCAAGCCAAGCAGGTGAAACCCCTGTGGTATGGTGGAAGGTGGTCTAAATATAAGTATGGAGAGGCCTGGCAGATTGATTACATCACACTGCCTCGAACCCGCCATGGCAAGCGCTATGTGCTCACAATGGTAGAAGCCACCATAGGGTGGCTGGAAACCTACCCTGTGCCTCACGCCACTGCCCGTAACACCATCCTGGGCCTTGAAAACCAAGTCCTGTGGAGGCATGGTACCCCTGAGAGAATTGAGTCAGACAACGGGACTCATTTTAAAAATAGCCTCATAAACACCTGGGCTAGGGAACATGGCATTGAGTGGGTGTACCACATTCCTTATCATGCACCAGCTGCTGGCAAAGTGGAGCGATGCAATGGTCTGCTAAAAACCACCTTGAAAGCTTTAGGTGGGGGGACTTTTAAAGGTTGGGAACAGCATTTAGCCAAGGCCACCTGGCTAGTTAACACCCGAGGTTCCACCAACCGAGCTGGCCCTGCCCAATCTGAACCCCTGCAAACAGCAGACGGGGATAAAGTTCCAGTGGTACACATGAGAGGCATGCTAGGGAAAACTGTTAGGATTAATTCTGCCTCAGGCACAGACAAACCCACCCGTGGGGTTGTTTTCGCTCAGGGACCAGGGTGCACCTGGTGGGTGATGCAAAAGGATGCAGAAGCATGATGCATACCTCAGGGAGACCTTAGTTGGGGTTGAATTGCCCATAACACTGCCTGTATCCATATCTGTATGTATATATGTATATAATTAGAGTAATGCATGTACTTATATAATTTAAATGTTTAAGCTCAATGTAACATGTTGGAATGGAAAAAAATTCGGGGTGGATAATGTCGTAGTTTGGGGATGGCCTCACTGTTACTAAGCAACAAATAGTTGGATGTTTAGAGCCATCAAGTCTTTTGTAAAAGACCAAAGGTGTGCTTGGGCAGGGCAGGGTATGGGAAGAGCCGGCCGTTGGAACGCTCTCTCGTGGTTCGGACGCTGAGAGGAGAGGCTGCTCTTTGCTTTTTGGCTGCGACCAGAGGAAATCCAACTGTGCCCTGTGTTTTTTCTTCTCCTGGCTGGGTGAGCTTTGATTCAACCTTTTTTCCCACTGGGAAGCGCACGTTTCCCCGGGCTGCGTTTTTCTTGCAGCTGCTGCCGGGAGAGTCCGGCTGCCTCTGCTGCCTGCCCCCGCCCTCTGCCGCACGAGACCGTGGCGTCTGCTGTGACTGCAGAAATCCTTGCTACCTCGCTAGCTAGCCGGGGAGAGAGCCAGCTCCTACCCCTGCTGCCCTGCTTTCTCGCTGCTCCGAGCTGCTTTGCTGCCCTGCATGCTTTTTTCAGCCTGCCCGCCATTACCAGCTGCCTGAGGCTGACCTGACCCTGCGCCACAGCACCACCTGCAGCCGCTCGGGAGTCATTGCACCTGCCCTGCCCGGCCGGGAGCTCAACAGCGCCCCTGCTGCTTGCAACCGTGATTACACCACACGGGAAAAGGGCTCAGCAGCTCACAAGTCATCTGCTATTGGTTTCTGATTCTAGTTATGGTTGCTATTATTGTTATTGCTTGTTTATAGATACTAGTAAAGAACTGATATTCCTTTTTTCCCTTGATTTTTCGAAATTAAATAATTCGGAGGGAGGGGAAAAAATCACATTCTCTGTCCTAAGGGAGGGTTCAACCTCTCTTGGCAGACACCTGTCTTTCAAACCAAGACAATGGGGAATGCCTGTTACATGCTTGACCCACCACTGTTGACAGAATCGTCGCATTCTTTCACTGACATAAGCGGGCCCATTGTCGGTCTTGATCTGTTGAGGCACTCCCATAACTGCAAAACAGCTTTTCAAATGCCGTATGACGTGGGAGGCCTTCTCCCCTGACTGAGCCGTGGCCCACAGAAATCTGCTGTATGTGTAAATTTTAACATGCACATACTTTAGTCGGCCAAACTGCTGGATATGGGTGATATCCATTTGCCAAATTTCACAAGGGCCCAAACGTCGTGGATTCACCCCAATTCCTAGGCCTGGCCCATGATGGCTACAACTAGGACAAGCTCTGACAATGCCTCTTGCCTCTTCCATAGTTATTTTAAACTGGTGGAAGAGTCCCTTGATATTTTGATGAAAAGTGTTGTGAGCTTCTCTGGCTTTAACAAATTCGCTCAGTGGTACTGCTACGGAAATCAAACGATCCACTCTCTCATTGTCTTCTCCAAGGCCTTTTGACCATTTGTGGCTTCGTATATGAATCACAGAATAGGCACATTCTCGCTGATAAATTGCAGCCTGCAGCTGTCTCAACAGTTCGAACAGTCGTTTATTTTGGCAGTCTTTAAGTCGGGCATCTTCGATACATTGCACTATGCCGGTGACATACATGGAGTCAGAAACTAGATTTAACTCCGTAGAGTGCCAGTTCACAAAGGCCCAGATGACTGCTGCCAGTTCCAGGGTTTGCAGTGAGTCTTCTTCTTTCGCGGCTAATATGTGATGATGCTATTTACCATCTTGCATCCAAGTTGCCGCTGCATGTCGAGATTTCCTTCCCGCATCTGTAAAAACTGTTACTGCATTTTGCAATGGGCGCTCACTCCTTTTTGGTATTGTAATCCAATCTTGATTACTCACCCAGCGCAGGGTGGTAGACTGCAGTGGCTCCACATTAATTTCCACTGCCTGGGACAGCAGGCTAATTTGCAGCGCTTGTGAATGCTGAAGGTATCACTCGAGATCTCGTCGTTTCATTGGTAGGTAAATAGTTTCTGGCTCTTGGCTTGTTAACTGTAAAATCCTGGTGCGGCCCTTCTGGGTCAATTCTGCTATGTTTTCAACTTTTTGTTGAATTGTAGTTTTGGGCTGAATGCTGGTAAACAGCCATTCTAATATTTTCACCTTATTCTCCCCCTTTTTATTTTTGCACTGCGTCAGTGCACCAAGGAGTTGTTTTTCGCCGCTTAAAATTGTAAGGTCTACGGGAATGTCTGGGTCACAACGGTCGACCCAGCGCTGTGCGATCTGTGTGCCAATCTTCTGAATAATCTGCTGTTGCACTGGAGTGGGATGCACTGTCCGTGCTGGGTCGGTGCCATGTAACAATGGTCGCAGAGCGTCGATGTCGTCGTTTGAGATGCCAACAACTGGACGTAACCACTGAATGTCTTCCAGGAGGCGCTGTGCGTCATGTAACGTTTTCACCTGTGTGTCAAGCTGTAATTTTTGTGGTCGCACATGCCCTTTTGTTATTTGCCGTCCCAAGTATTTCCAAACAGGGTTACGTTGGATTTTTTCAGGAGCAACACCTAGTCTGTGTCTGCTTAACTGCTGTTGTAGCATGTTTTCTTGGCTGCTAGTAAAGGCTGAGGCCTGGGCAAATAAAATGTCATCCATGTAGTGATAGATCAATGTTTCTGGCCATGCCATACGAATGGGCTGTAGTGCATTGGCCACAAACAGCTGGCACAGGGTGGGGCTATTTTTCATTCCCTGTGGCAGAACAGTCCATTCAAATCTTAGGAAAGGGGCTTCTCTGTTAATCGTCGATAGGGTAAAAGCAAATCATGCAGTGTCCACTGGATGCAGTTGAATTGTAAAAAAGCAGTCTTTTAGGTCAATGATCAGCAGGTGCCATCCCTCAGGAAGCATGGCAGGGTTTGGCAATCCAGGCTGGAGGGCCCCCATTGCCTGCATTTGTGCATTAACTGCTCGCAGGTCATGTAACAGTCTATACTTGCCGGGTTTTTTCTTGATGACAAAAATGGGCGTATTCCAGGGGCTCGTGGAAGGTCGCAAATGTCCTTGTTGCAGTTGTTCTTGCACTAAAAGCTGTGCTTGTTCTAGACTTTCCCCTTTTAGTGGCCACTGCCTTATCCATACTGGCTTATCGGTAGTCCATGTAAGTCAGATTGGGAAAGTCCATCCGACAGCGACTGCTGGGAAAAATGCTGATTGGTTAACACAAGTCCTAGTTGATCTAGCACATCTTGGCCAATTAAGGCATTCACTCCTCTGGGTAAGGGCATGATGGTTACATGGATCGTAGCCACTCTGCCTTCAATGGCTACTTGAATTGGGTCGGAGCTCCGCTGCACGGAAACTAAACCTCCAACACCTTCGATTCCACTCAAGGTGTGGTGATGTGGCCATTCTGGTGGCCAACAGGCTGTGGCCATGATCGTAATATCTGCACCTGTATCAAGTAGCACTGGCAAGGTTTGAGAGATATCTCTCCGAGTCCAGGTAGTTTCCACAACTGGTCATTCTGTCAATGGAACTGTTAACATTGCAAGTCCTCCTGTAGAGTCAAATCCACTGGCTCCTCGGTCCACGAGTGCTTCGTGTTGTTGCATCTGCGTGACCTATTTGTGGGAGTGGAACAAGCTGAGCTAGTCTGGTGGTTTTTGGAATGTAAATAGGGGGAAACATAGTCTGCACCATGATGCAAATTTCACCTGTAAAATCAGCATCAATTACTCCTGGTAATACGAACAGTCCTTTTGTGCTAGCAGAAGAACGGCCCACTAGAAGCGCGTCCACAGGTTTGTTGTCAATGCACAGTGGGCCTTGAATCCTAGTGGGAATTTTCACAGGGCGCAAATCGGTGAGAGTTGTGCCTATTGCTGTTGCCAGGTCCAGGCCGAGGCTTCCTTTTGTGGCAGGCCAAAAGGTGTTTGCTGATCGAAGGGGTTGACGGCGGGCAAGCTCGTCTGCGGAGACGCAGTCATGTATGAAGGCTGAGCTGGTAAGATTGTCGCGGGAGAGAGGGCTGGAGCTGCTACTTGTGTCAGGGCGCGGCAGCTGGACGCTCTCTTCTTCCCGTTTCTCGACCGCCGGCAAGCTAGCGTGGCATGGGTGTCGCTGTTGCAGTTGTCACACCAGACTGGACCCTTACATTGCTTTTGTGTGCGCTCCTCAAGCCCACAATGATAGCACTTCATAACTTTCCCTGATTATGTTCCACCTGCAGACAAGCTAAGGGGTCGCAGCGGCTCTAAAGCAGCACAGACTTGACATTGCGCTTGGACTAGCTTCTCTCCTAGCTTATCTCCTAGCTTACCTCCCATAGCTGTCACCAATTCTGCTACAAATGCCTGGGTACCTACTGGCACGCGACTCATGCGTTCTAACATCATCTCTAGGGTAGCATCCATAGGCAGTGTAATAAGAATGCTTTTTGTTTGCTGGTTGCAATTTTCTAACACACACTGACACAATAATGCTCCTGACATCCATGGTGCTACCTCAGCAGCTATCATTGCAGCAGAAACTTTGTCAACAAAGCTAGCAAAAGATTCATCTTTTCCTTGTTTAATAGACATATAGGACGGCGTGGGGGGGCGATATGTACTCTGAATATGGCATCTCGTGCGGTTCACATAGATTCTAACAAAATGTCTGGCCCTGTTTGCAATTGCTCAACAATTGTAGACCACTGCCCCTGGCCCATTAACTGTTCTGGAATGACCCCTCGCAGGGGGTCATTTTCCCCCCGTGGCTGATTTGCCGACTCTTGGCACAGCTCTTGCCAGTGAGCTTGCCACAACAACTGTTGTGATTGGGTCATAATCATTTTAATAATAGTTTTGATGTCTTCTGGACACAGTATATAATTTCCCCAAATATAATTCAACATCATTCTTGTGGGCTCACCATGCAGACCCAATTCACTAGTTGTGCTACGCAGCTGGGTGAGCAGCTTCCAATCGGTAGCGACATGGGTCGCTTGCTGCCCACCCCCTTGCAGTGGTTAAAAAAAATACAGGAAATGCTTGCTCAGCTTGACTTAGTGGTCTAACTGTTTCTGCAATTTCTATATCACCTTCTTGTACAGCTTTTTCTGCAATGTTTTTCCAATTAAATCTCCGCTTGCCACTTAATCGGCTATCATTCTGAGGAGCTGGCCTGAGGGGAACATAATCCTCATCAGGAGGGGGAGGTGCACTGGGCCATTTTTCAGAACCCGATGTACCGACAGGGTTTAATTCAGACATAATACCGTGCTTTGCTAACGACCCCTGAACTCCTAGCACTTTACACTTTCCCACCGGGGGCAAGCTGGGTGGATCTGCGCCCATGCCAAGCATGCCCGGAGTGGGACACTCACTCTCTCCAACCCCTTTTCCCGAGCCGGAGTGCTCTCCCCCGACATCTGCTCCCAGTTTCTCAGTGGCTATTTCTTTTCGACTTTAAACCGCTGTAAGCAATTAGTCACTTCTTTCCACGGCCTCCCTAATTTATTGCATGTCTTATCACCGTCTAGCAATCCATCAAACAAATTATCACCAAACTTTCGCCATTCGACCTCCTCAAATACTGAATCAGGGTCAGCAAAAACCCTCTGGCTTTCCCTGCAACAACTAAAGCGGCTAATTGCCTTAAAGCATCTTTGCTTACTCTGCGCTTTTCTAAAAAGCATAACAATAAATCTTGGGCTACCTCTGTCTCCATTTTGGTCCAGCTGGGTTTAAAGTATCGTGGTCGCTGCCGTCAGAGCACACCACCAGGGCGTCTCTGTATATTCCACGGTCGCCAATGTCAATGCAGCTCGCCGAAATGTAGCCCCCACGGTAGGCAGGTCTTGATTGGCCCGAGCCTTCGGATCACCCCCCCTAGCAGGGGCAATGATCTTAGCCCACCGGCGCTGCTCCAGTGCCTCTCCATTCTCGCCGCTTTCTGGAACAGGGTGCTAAACTCTGCTGCCAGCATCCGTGGTTGTCGGAGTCACCATTTGAGGAACGGCGAGAGAGAACTCACATACGACTTAATATAAGTCATAAAGCAAGCTCCATTTATTTTAACGCGTGTGCTCTTTATATACTGTTACAGTGCTTATATTTATTAATCACTAATCTACTCGTTAATTGCAGCAGTTACAGCTTACGTTTCTTTTACATTCCATTCTCACATCTACAGGGTTTTCCTCCTCATTCCTTGTTAATCACAAGTTTCCTCCTGTACATTCTTTACACAGCTGCATCTTTTGATATTTTCTCACGAAGCATTCTCAGGGAAGCAAACTACTGCGGCCTGTATATGGCCTGCCTGCTACTTAGCTTAACAATGGTCTTGCTCGCACAAACCTTCTAATAATTCATGCCCGTGATCTTGAAGCCATTGTGTAACAGACTTTCAGTATTCTGGACAGTGACCTGGCCTACCACACCTCCCACACTGGGGAATCCCGGTCCCCATATTTTCCTTTTGCTTTGATTTAGCTCATTTCCATTTGTTCTTGGCCTTGGGCTGCTTTTGTCCACGGTCAGGGGGTACCTGATCAGACAGCACAAGTGCAGCAAAAGCAGACCTCTTTTGGTTCCCTGATCCCACCTTAGAGCAAGCTTCTACCATCTCTGCGAGTGTAGGGTCCCCTGGTAGGGCATCTATGATTTTTCTACACTCATCGTTGGCATTGTCTCTTGCCAACTGTTTGCACAATATCGGTCTCAATGAATTATCTTCCACCTGTTTCTCCAGGGCTGCCACTACTTTTTCTACAAAAGACAGGAAACGTTCAGACTGCCCCTGAGATATTTTTGAATATTCGGTTTTTGGGGCAGCTATGTTGTCCTAGGTTGCAATATAGATGTAGTTAAGTATTCTATTACCACCAGCTGTGGGCCATTAGCTGCTATCACCTGCTAATGACCCACTCCGGATGACAGACAATGGGCCATCCGTTAGCTGTTACCAGCTGCTAATGACCCACCCCGCATGACAGGCAATGGGCCATCAGGGACCCACCGTGTGACTCATGGACTTATCTCATCCCATTGTGGGATGCTCTGCCCAGGAGGGAGGAACCAGGTGTCCCCACCTGGATATAACCTGGCCCTGGAACTGCCTGAGCTAGCCCTGTCTACTGGGTTCCCAGAGGACCAGAGCTACCACTGGATCTTCAGCTGGAGACTAGACCTTCACAGGATCACCGCTTCAACTGGACTACTTCAGTTGGACTGCTACTACCACCCTAACAGGGTGTTAGGTTGTATCTGACTTTGTCAGTGCTTTTCCTTGTATTATTTCACTTATTTTTAATTTCAATCTTGACTTGTGATCTCCCACTGGTTTGTTTTCAAACCAAGACATATTTTGGCGCCCAACGTGGGGCTCGACCTGGGGAAACTCAGAAATCCTATCACCATGATGCTCAGCTTATCTATATGGGTACTGTATCTCGCTCTCTATATTTTTCCTCAAATGGGATACTATCTGCCCGTCATATTGCTCCTGTTGCGACCAGGGAATGGCATGAGAATTGCTCTATTGGTTTATTATGCCTATGGCATGGTTACCTGTGAGGCAATGAACACCATTCGTTATATATACTCGACTTTGTCTGCCTGGCCTAACCTGAGCTGCTTCGTCTGGGACCTCCTCAGCAATCGCACCCAGCCTCTGGGGCTAGGAAGAGAGAGCGGTTTCTTCTACCATTTCAGGTCAGGCACAGCCGTCCTTGACAATATTGAGTTCTCCCTGGATGCTAAGGATGGCATAATCTTCCTGTCAGTTCTGTTTTCTTTTTTCTCTGCGACCAGCACCGTGTACCTCATGCTGAAGAACAGAACAATACTTTGTCTTCTTGAGGAGGAGAAACGAAGCAAATCAGCAGGCAAGAGGAAAAGAACCAAATGAGCAGTCGACGTCTCAACACAGACCATCACCAAATCAGAATAGTTGAAGCCGGTAGCAGTTGCCCCCGTCCAGAAAAAGAAATCCAAGAGCAAATCAGTCCGCATAGCGACTGACGAGGATGCGGCAGGACCATCTCACCCAGCAGAAGAGACAGAGCCGGAGATCATCACTTGCTCTCTATCCCTGGGGGAGCTGCGGGACCTACGGAGGGAATTCACCCGGCAGGCAAACGAGTCCATCTTAACCTGGCTGCTCCGCATCTGGGATGCCGCCGCTAATGACACCATTCTGGACGGAAGTGAGGCCAGGCAACGGGGATCCCTGTCCCAGGATGTGGTTATTGACCAGGGGATTGGGAAAACCCAGGAAACTCTCAGCCTCTGGCGGCGATTGCTGGCGAGTGTACGGGACAGATACCTGTGCAAAGAAGACCTCCAGATGCACCAAAGAAAATGGAACACAATAGAACAAGGTATCCGATGCCTGAGGGAATTGGCCGTGCTAGAGATCATTTTCTCGGACAACGAGAGATTCCCCAAGAGCCCAGATAACGTCCAGTGCACTTCACAAATGTGGCTAAGATTCGCGCGGCTCGGACCAGAGATATACTCTCGTTACCTGGCAACACTGCAGTGGAGGGAAGGCGAAGACCAGGTGGGCGTGTTAACAAACAAACTGAGAATTTATGAGGACACTGTCACCGCTCCACTACGCACTCAGGTCTCATCAGTGGAAACAAACCTGGCTGAGCAAGTCCGGAGCTTGATTGAAGAGAGCCTCCAGAAACTAAGGAAAGAGTTCAAAGAAGGATTTTTCCATGTCACACCGAAACCAACCCGAGTCTCTGCCATCAGGAGCAGACGTCCCCCAGCCAGGGAAAGAAGACAAACTCCACGACGTGACCTCTGGTTTTTCCTTCAGGAGCATGGGGAAGACATGAGAAAGTGGGATAGGAAACCCACCTCCTCCTTAGCAGCCCGGGTACGTGAATTGAAAACAGAAACATCCACTTCAGGAGGCTCATCTAGGTACAACACTGCCCCAGTCTCTTGTGGACAGAACCCCCGACAGAATGGAAAGGATAATATGACTGATCCTCTTGAAGGAACCTCAGGAACACATTTACGGGAGAAGAGCACCACACACCAAAAACAGGATTAGAGGAGCCCTGCCTCTAGCCAGGTAGAGGAAAGGGATAACCGGATCTATTGGACTGTGTGGATCCGATGGCCTGGCACAACTGACCCACAAAGATACACGGCTTTGGTTGATACCGGCGCTCAGTGCACCCTGATGCCATCCAGGTATGTGGGGACCGAATCCATTTCTATTTCTGGGGTGACAGGAGGATCCCAGCAGCTGACTGTACTGGAAGCTGAAGTGAGTTTAACTGGGAATGAGTGGCAGAAACACCCCATTGTGACTGGTCCAGATGCCCCATGCATCCTCGGCATAGATTATCTCAGGAGTGCATATTTCAAAGACCCAAAGGGACATCGCTGGGCTTTTGGGATAGCAGCCGTAGAGACGGAAGACATAAGACAACTGAATAGCCTGCCTGGTCTCTCAGATAACCCGTCTGCTGTAGGACTACTGAGAATTGAAGAACAGCGGGTACCAATCGCTACAGCAACAGTGCACCGCCGGCAATACCGCACTGACAGAGACTCTGTGGCCCCCATCCATAAGATGATTCGAGATCTAGAGAGCCAAGGGGTGGTCAGCAAGGCTCACTCACCCTTTAACAGCCCTATATGGCCGGTGCGTAAGTCCAGTGAAGAATGGAGACTGACAGTGGATTACCGTGGCCTGAATGAAGTCACACCACCACTGAGTGCTGCTGTACCGGACATGTTGGAACTTCAGTATGAGCTGGAATCCAAGGCAGCAAAGTGGTATGCGACCATTGATATTGCCAATGCCTTTTTCTCCATTCCTCTGGCAGCAGAGTGCAGGCCTCAGTTTGCTTTCACCTAGAGAGGTGTGCAGTACACATGGAACCGACTGCCCCAGGGGTGGAAGCACAGTCCCACCATCTGCCATGGACTGATCCAGGCTGCTCTGGAAAAGGGTGAGGCTCCAGAACATCTGCAGTATATTGATGACATCATTGTGTGGGGGGACACATCAATGGAAGTATTTGGGAAAGGAGAGAAAATCATCAGAATTCTCCTGGAAGCCAGTTTCGCCATCAAGAAGAGCAAAGTCAAGGGACCTGCCCGAGAGATCCAGTTCCTGGGAGTAAAGTGGCAAGACGGACGGCGTCAAATTCCTTCTGAGGTCATCAATAAGATCATCGCGATGTCTCCACCAACCAACAAGAAGGAGACACAAGCCTTCCTAGGCGCCATAGGCTTTTGGAGAATGCACATCCCCGAGTACAGCCAGATCGTGAGTCCTCTCTACCTCATAACCCGCAAGAAGAACGATTTCCACTGGGGCCCTGAACAGCAGCAAGCCTTCACCCAGATCAAACAGGAGATCGCTCATGCGGTAGCCCTGGGACCAGTCAGGACAGGACCAGAGGTAAAGAATGTGCTTTTCTCTGCAGCCGGGAGCCATGGTCTGTCCTGGAGCCTTTGGCAGAAGGTGCCTGGTGAGACCCGAGGTCGACCACTGGGATTCTGGAGTCGAAGTTACAGAGGGTCTGAAGTCAACTACACTCCCACCGAGAAAGAAATCTTGGCAGCTTATGAAGGAGTCCAAGCCGCCTCAGAGGTAATCGGCACAGAAACACAACTTCTCCTTGCACCCCGACTGCCAGTGCTGGGGTGGATGTTCAAGGGAAGGGTTCCCTCTACCCACCATGCCACTGATGCCACGTGGAGCAAATGGATTGCCCTCATCACACAGCGCGCCCGTATTGGAAACCCGAATCGCCCTGGGATTCTGGAAATCATAACAAACTGGCCTGAAGGTGAGACTTTTAAATTATCTTCAGAAGAAGCAGAGGAGAAAGTAGCACGTGCCGAGGAGGCACCCCCGTATAACGAGCTGCCGGAGAGTGAAAGACGCTATGCCCTCTTCACCTATGGCTCCTGCCGAATTGTAGGCGCAGATCGGAAATGGAAAGCTGCAGTGTGGAGCCCCACACGACAAGCTGTACAGGCTACTGAGGGACAAGGTGGATCGAGTCAGGTCGCAGAGCTTAAAGCCATCCAACTGGCTTTGGATATTGCCGAGCGAGAGAAATGGCCAAGGCTCTATCTCTACACTGACTCCTGGATGGTAGCCTGTTGGAAAACGCAGTTTTCCAGCAAAACTCATGCTAACTGAGCAGGGCTGAGCAAAGCTTCAGTATTGTCAGGCCTCAGTAAGATTCCAACAAGCTGCAGTGGTTTGTTTGCCTGAGAATGTTCTGTGGGAAGAATGCCATGAGAAAGATTAGGAGTCAGGAGTGTTATGAGAAAAGAATAAGGGAGTTAGCAGGAGGATCCCTGAATGTGTGAGAACAGCTGCAGGTGTGTGTGTGTATCTATAATTAGAAATGTCTGTAACAGTATATAAGTCTCTCGTTTGGTGAAATAAAATGGAGCTTACTTTATATCTCATATTGAGAGTGCCGTGAGTTTCCCTCTCGCCGCATCTCGTTAAATGGTGACCCCGACGTGATACGGAGCTAGCAGGATTTAGAACCGACGACTACGGACCCTGACAGCGGAGTTTTACGACCCTGCTTCTGAGAGCGGCGGGAACGGAGAGGTGCCGGAGGGTGCAGCTTCGGCGTGTCAAATCTTTGCCCGAATTGGGGAAGATCGGAAGACACAGGCCAAATAGGACCTGCCTACCGTGGGGCTATACTTCGGTGAACTGCACAACTCTGGCAATTGCGAGCCTCGATCAAGTGCTTAGACGGTGTTGACCAGGACCCTGAAAACCAGCTGGACCAAAAAATGGAATCAGAGGTAGCCCAAATTTTATTGTTATGCTTTTTAGAAAAGCACGAACTCAGTAGCCTGTTATATTTGGCTGGCCTGATGGCAGTAGGACAAGCTTATGGATTTTTTACAAATCCTATTACAGTATTCAGTGTAACAGAATGGCTGAATTACGGAGCTGTTTTGCTTTTGGACTGTGATAAAATTGCAAGAAAGCTTGGCAAACCATGGAGTAAAGTTGTAGCCTGCTTACAAATACATGCCACAAAGCAAAACCTTACGTGGCTCGCGGCACGGGACATAACAGCTGCATGGAGCAGAGAGAAACCTATGAGTTACTCTGCTGTTTTTGCTATGCGGGGAACTTCGGCAGCCGCGCAGCCAGGGAAACCCCCCCCGCCGGGGAGGGGGGGAGGGGGAGCGCGCCGTGCCGCTGCTGGTAGCCGAGAATGCAGGGTTGCTCGATTGGATGAAAAGTCTGTTCCTGTCTCAATGTATCACAGAGTATGGCAATGTTACAACGAAAAACATCTTAGCTGCTTTGTTTGAGAGAGTCACTGTTGGACTTTTGCCAGAACAACTGAATATTTTGTTAGAACGAGCTCCGATATCGCGGGTAAAGAAACAGAGTAACCAGAAATCATCCCGATGTTACCGATGCGGGAGTGGGGGACACATGCGGAAAAACTGCAATGAAAAAGCTTGGTGTTCCCACTGTAACAGAGATACTCACAGTACAGAAACTTGCAGAAACAAAAAGAACAAAGGGAAAGTGACCAGTGACCAAAACCAGCGGCGGCCCCTACCCCTCACTGCGCGCCGCCGGCACGCCACACAAAGGAGACTTGTGGCGGAAGTTGTTCCAACCGTGGCTTCTGGCCGAATGACAACCAGAGCGGAAGTCCCAGAGGGTGCCCCGGTAGGCGGAGTCACGAGCCATCCACGCCTCCTTCACTGCCCCAACTGTGACGTCTGTGATGAAACTCTAAACTCTACTCCTCCCCTAGGATGAGGAAATGATTGACAGCTTCAGCAACGAACCAGAACTAACCAACAGCGTTGCCAGCAGAAACAGTCTGAGCAGAATGGAGCAGATCGGCTCTTCCTTCAGCCTGGCTGCACTGACACCGAGACCAAAATCTATTTCCAGCAATTTACTAATAAAGAAGCATTGTAACAAGATATTATCCTGATTAAAAAAAAAATAATAATAACACCCTGAATACTAAAAGCCTTAAACGAAAATTGAATTTTGCTAAAGCATTTGTGTGTATGTGTGAATATTGTAGGCCTACTGAGAGTGTGTTGGATGCTTTAATGTGTAGATGAAGCCTGATTGATGAGAGTGTGATTTTGATTTCTTGAGAGTTTTAATGTGTGAATGAAAACCTGTGAGTGAAGTTATATTGAATAGTTTAAACTATCTATTAAGTATCTTTAGTTAAGCATAGATTCTGTTAAAGTTAAGTAATAGTAAATTTAAATTCTATTAAGTTGTAAGTTCTGTTAAAGTTAAGATTCTGTTAAGTAATATTAAGTGATGTTAATTTTAAATTCTGTTAAGTTTTAAATCTTGTTAGAGTTGAGTTGTTAAGGTAATATCAATTTTAAATTCCATTATAGTTAAGTCCTATTTGTTGGTTTAAGATAAGATTTATTAAGATTAAGTTTTATTCATTTTCAGTGATATTAATTTTAAGTTTCAAATTTGTTAGTTTATATTATTATTCACAAAAGCTTTGCAGTTTCATCTTTCTTAGTTAAAGTCAAGTAATAATATCTACTGTTTTCAAATATTTCATCTCACCTTATATAGTTATCTACAAAAGTGGTAACATGTTAAGATACTCTCCTTATTGATATTAATCAAAGCTTGTTTATAAGGTGCTCTAAGAAAACCCTTCCACTTAGCACCTAAGCTCTGGCCAAGCTTTGGTTCTAACTGGCTGGGAAACATGCCATGAGTCCAAAGTGTTTTGCACCAAAAAGTGATCAAATAATTTTCATTTACCAAATTGAGTTTATAAAAGCTAAACCTTCTTCCAAGTAAACTTAGAGTCCTTGTCCGGAAAAGGTTCTCTAAGCTTTACCTGTGAAGTGAATGTTTTCAGCAATGACAATTTCTAGACCATGGCAACATATCTAAATAATTAATGAAATTTCCTTAGGTAAATTTATAGCAATTCTAATAATAACAATTACTTATAGCAAAGCACATTAATCTGATAAACAGACAACGTCTGTTCTCACAAGCGAAACGGGGGAATTGTTGGAAAACGCAGTTTTCCAGCAAAACTCATGCTAACTGAGCAGGGCTGAGCAAAGCTTCAGTATTGTCAGGCCTCAGTAAGATTCCAACAAGCTGCAGTGGTTTGTTTGCCTGAGAATGTTCTGTGGGAAGAATGCCATGAGAAAGATTAGGAGTCAGGAGTGTTATGAGAAAAGAATAAGGGAGTTAGCAGGAGGATCCCTGCATGTGTGAGAACAGCTGCAGGTGTGTGTGTGTATCTATAATTAGAAATGTCTGTAACAGTATATAAGTCTCTCGTTTGGTGAAATAAAATGGAGCTTACTTTATATCTCATATTGAGAGTGCCGTGAGTTTCCCTCTCGCCGCATCTCGTTAGTAGCCAACGCGCTATGGGGATGGTTAGATCGCTGGAGAAAGGCTAACTGGCAGCGCAGAGGAAAACCCATCTGGGCCGCTGAGATTTGGCAGGACATCGCCGCCCGGGCAGAAAAGCTGACCGTGAAAGTTCGACACGTGGATGCACATGTACCTAAGAGTCGGGCTAATGAAGAGCATTGTAACAATGAGCAGGTGGACCAAGCTGCCAAGGTGGAAGTGTCACAGGTGGATCTGGACTGGCAGCACAAAGGAGAATTATTTCTAGCTCGTTGGGCCCATGATGCCTCTGGTCATCAAGGGAGAGATGCGACATACAGGTGGGCTCGTGACCGAGGGGTGGACTTGACCATGGACAACATCTCACAGGTCATCCACAGCTGTGAGACTTGCACTGCAATCAAACAGGCCAAGCGGGTGAAGCCTCTGTGGTATGGGGGACGATGGTCAAAATACAGGTATGGGGAAGTATGGCAAGTTGACTACATCACACTTCCCCAAACCCGCCAAGGAAAGCGCTACGTGTTAACCATGGTGGAAGCAACCACGGGATGGTTAGAGACCTACCCTGTGCCTCATGCTACTGCCCGGAACACCATCTTGGGTCTGGAAAAGCAAGTCCTGTGGAGACATGGTACCCCTGAGAGAATCGAGTCTGACAATGGAACCCATTTCAAGAATGGCCTCATAAGCACCTGGGCTAGAGAACACGGAATTGAATGGATATACCACATCCCCTATCATGCACCAGCTGCCGGGAAAGTTGAACGGTGCAACAGACTACTTAAGACAACTTTAAAGGCACTTGGCGGGGGAACCTTCAAAAATTGGGAACTGAACTTAGCAAAGGCCACCTGGATGGTTAACACAAGGGGTTCTATCAATCGAGCCGGTCCTGCCGAGTCCGAACCTTTGCACACAGTGGATGGAGATAAAGTCCCTGTGGTACACGTAAGAGGTTTTTTAGGAAAGACTGTTTGGATTAGTCCCACCTCAGGCAAAGGCAAACCCATCCGTGGAGTGGTTTTTGCCCAAGGACCTGGTTATACTTGGTGGGTGATGAAGGCAGATGGGGAAACCCGTTGTGTACCACAAGAAGACCTTATCTTAAGTGAGAACTCTGTAGATGGTAATAGAATAAGGGGTGGATAATGTCCTAGGTTGCAATATAGATGTAGTTAAGTATTCTATTACCACCAGCTGTGGGCCGTTAGCTGCTATCACCTGCTAATGACCCACCCCGCATGACAGGCAATGGGCCATCAGGGACCCACCGTGTGACTCATGGACTTATCCCATTATGGGATGCTCTGCCCAGGAGGGAGGAACCAGGTGTTCCCATGTGGATATAACCTGGCCTTGGAACTGCCTGAGCTAGCCCTGTCTACTGGGTTCCCAGAGGACCAGAGCTACCACTGGATCTTCAGCTGGAGACTAGACCTTCACAGGATCACCGCTTCAACTGGACTACTTCAGTTGGACTGCTACTACCACCCTAACAGGGTGTTAGGTTGTATCTGACTTTGTCAGTGCTTTTCCTTGTATTATTTAACTTATTTTTAATTTCAATCTTGACTTGTAATCTCCCACTGGTTTGTTTTCAAACCAAGACATATGTCTATGGTTTTGATGATGGCTCCCATACCGACCTTTTGGGCCTGCTCCCTGACCTGAGGATCCCAAGTAGCCTGGAGGTCGGGATTAAAAAAATAATTAGTTCCCATAATTGCATCTACCCCAACCACATGTCTAGGGTCCTCAGAAGGCAACTGCATATTCTGTAATGGGTGTTTTTCAGCCAGTTTTCTCCAGTTATTCTCAAAAACTGCAAATTATACAGGTTGAAACAGAACTTGACCCAAATGCTTAATATTGAATGGAGCAAGCAGGTCATTATTCATCACTCTAATAATTTGCATGACTTCAGGCGATACAAGGCCATAATGCACTATTTTTCTTTGTAAGTCCTGAACCACTTTCCATGCAATAACGTTATGTGTACTGGTTTGAAAACAAACCAGTGGGAGATTGCAAGTCAGGATTAAAATTTAACAGGAAAAAAATTAAAATAAGCGAAATAATACAAGGAAAAGCACTGAAAAAGTCAGATACAACCTGACACACTGTTAGGGTGGTGGTAGCAGTCCAAATGAAGTAGTTTGGTTGAAGCGGTGATCCTATGGAAGGTCTGGTCTCCAGCTGAAGGTGCAGTGGTAGCTCTTGTCCTCTGGGAACCCAGTAGACAGGGCTAACTTATGCAGTTCCAAGGCCAGGTTATATCCTGGTGGGAATGCTTGGCTCCTCCCTCCTGGGTAGAGCATCTCACAATAGGATAAGTCGATGAGTCATGTGGTGGCTTCTTGATGGGCCATTGTCTGTTACCAGGGGTGAGTCATAGCAGGTGATCACAGCTAATGGCCTAGAGCTGGTGGTAATAGAATACTTAAATAAATCTATATTGTAACCTAGGATATTATGCACATGTTCCTGACCCGAATTCGGGAGAGCCTTGAACACAGGAAAGGCTTGGGCATCCCCTTGCAGGCTGTTAGTATCACCTTGATCTGCTGGTACACCTCCTAGAGGCGCTGTAGCAGCCACCTGAATCTCCATAGATTCCTCTGTCTGGTCTGGCATCCCCATTCTTTCCAAAAGACTCCAATCTCCTGCCTCTAGATCGCCCAACTTTCCCGATTCCCAGAAACGCCTGGGGTTTCTTGGGCGTGCTGTCACCGTACAGTCTGAGAATGTCCAAGGGCGGTTCTGTGGCAGACATTTCTTTCGCCGCCCAGCCACCGCAGCTTTCCGCCCTGGAGCAAGCACGTTGTCTACATTGCTGTCTGAGTCATCAAAGCGGAGTTTGTCCGCAAGCCCTATCACAAATGACGGAGCTTGGCCGGGTGTAGATGTTGAGCCAAAAGGCGGCACGGCGGTGGAGCTCGGAGTGGAGTGCAGAGGAGGCAGCGATACAGGTGGAGCGTTGTGGGGTCCCGCTGGCTGCACTGGCATATCATCAGTCAGAGCCATCTGCTGCGCTGGTGTAGAAGCAGCCAGGTCAGCATGCCACGCTGGGATCACCTCTGTCACCAGAACCGTCGCTGGGAGCGGCATATTCTGCCCAGGATTTACCGGCATCCCTGTCTTCACTTCCACTTTTGTAGCAGGATGCGCCACGTTCGCCTTCCAGGTTTCCGGAGCGGGCACTTCTGGCTCACGCCGCCACGGGTCAGAGGCCCCTTGCGAACGGGCCTCCGACAGCACTGTGAACTGTTGAGATATCCTGGTAAGTTGCCGCAAGATATCCATTAGAAGCCGGTCCGAGAGGGCAAGTGGTGCCTGCAGGGACCCAGGCATGCGCGCCGGCGCAGAGCCGGCAGGCCCCGCCACTCTGGTCAGAGCGGGCGGGCGCGGGGCCTGCGCCAGCCCAGGCAGTGCCAGGTTGGCCTGCGTGGTCTGCGGTGGCCCGGGCAGCCCCGTCACTCCAGTCAGAGCAGGCGGGTTCGGGGCCTGCGCTGGCCTGGGCAGCACCGGGGGGGCACGCGGGGGAACTGGCAGCAGTGCAGACCCCAGGAGCGCTGCAGAGGCAGCCACCGAGGAGCAGTGTTGGCTCCCCTCCTGTTTCAACATCTCCACGAGCTGTTCCATGGGAGATGGGTATTCTGGCGGGACGTAGTTCCAAGGTGAGGCATACTTTCGCTGCACGGGTCCATCTGCCATGGCTGACGCAGACAGGGGTAGGGACTCCTCAGACCAGCCATCGCCAGCCGAGATCCAGGAGTCTAGACAGAGAGGCATCCTCTTGCCCAATATGCGCTTCCTGTTCTCTTAAGGAGTCTAGGATTCGGCGACATGTACAATATAAACGCACCATTTTCGGGTCCCCATATGTCAGCTCATGCCACAGTTCGCCACTGAGCTGTAGCCACATCCCAGTATCGGGTCGGTCTCTAAGACCTCGGAGAAGCCGTGCGCCACAGCCCAGTCTAGGATGGTATGCACTGACGGCTCCCACAACTTGGTCCTCGGACTGGCCCAGGTATCCTTCAGGGCCGACAGCACCACACCATCGTTTGGGATGGAACCTTCCATTTTTCTCCCGATCCCCGAGGCGGGCAGGGGGGGAAAAGGGGGGAGTTTGTTCCGTACCTCCCAAATGGTGTGTGTAGTACACGTCGGTGGTCACCAGATGTCGCTGTTGTACCTGGAACGAAGTGATCTGCGCACACACCAGTGAAGCAGCAAGAGAGCTTTATTGTAAAAAATGCCTTTATATATGGCAAGAACCAAATAGTGATTGGACAGTGGTCACCCACCCCCCAAGGTGATTGGCTGAGGTGCTACAATACCCAATTCCAAACACACTGTTCTTAAACCAAAACAGATCAGGAAAAACAGCAGATGTTCAGCCCTTATCATATGTTTTTCATACTTCGCATGAGAAAGGAGAATTTCTCAAGAGAGCCCCTGTGCAGCCACACCCTTAGATCTGGCAGGTGGCTATGTCCAGAAGGAATTTTTCATCTTTTTTTGTTTCCCTGTCCTGTTGAGGAGGGGCGGTGAGAGAACAGCTGGTTGTGTTAGCGTGGAAAACACATAATCACTGAATGATTATATGCAGGTGCCTTTATTCTCGAGCTCGGGAAGTCGGGGTAACATCCACCCAAATCTGAGTTCAACATGGATTTGAAGCAAATACATTTTTATATACCTTCCCTTACAGAACAGTCGTGTGATCATATGTTAATCATCAACTTATCATTGTTCCATTGTTTCCCCCCAAGCATGACTTTAAGCCCCCCTTCTCCCACAGTATTTCTGATTTATTTCGCAGGTGTGAATCTGCATCAGTTAACTGAAACAATCCCGATGTTTTCTAAGCAATCTTCATATTCATGTCAACCTGACCCTGTACAAGCAGTTCTTACCTACTCCCGTTCCCAAAGCCTATTCTTAACTATCCTGATTTTAGAAACATTTTAACCCTATGTTAACAGTTGGACCCCTGGCAGCTGGCCAAGATCTGGCATCAGAAAGCCTAAAAGGCAGATTTTTCCATGTATAAATAGAAGGGGGTTGGTGGTTTAGAGGCTGATAGTAACCAGGGTAGGAACAGGATGTTTTGGAGGTAGCAATGTCCATCGATATCTGGGATTCCAGTCACTTTGAGAGGGGGAAGTTTCAATGGAGAAAGCCTTCTTTCTGAGCAATAAGAGTTTCTTGTGAGAAAAAGGATCTAGTCTCCATTTTTTCTCACTTGGTAATACAAGTGGCAAAGAGCTGGAACTCCTGCATGCAAAGGGATACTAATGTGCCAGGCCCATTGGGTGATCTTTGTGTGTTGGAAAGCCAGGGCCAGCTATTAGGAGGTCATGGAGGAGATGTGAGGGTATTCTGGCGAACCTTGATTAAGACAGGGCCTTAGGGAAGGCAATGCCTTGAGGATGTGAAGGGTAAAAGGACAATAAGTAAGGCTGGTGATGTTCCCAGCCCTTTTGTTGGGAAGGATTGGGACTGAATGTTGATTGGAGTGAAGGGCAGGTACCAATCTGTCTTCTAGAACTGCAATTTCAGCAGCAAAGGACACCCAAAGCTGAGAATCAAGCCCCAATGATGCTGTATTGGGTGTGGCTCAGCTAGAGTTCCTTTCCCCACAGCAGCTCTCACAGTGCCGTGCTTTGCATTGGTAGCTAGAAAGGTGTTGATAACACATCAGTGTTTTGGCTACTACTGAGCAATGGTGGCACAGCATCAGTGCTGTCCCTCCAGTATTTGGCCCCCTCATTAGTAGGCTGTGGGTGGGAATGATCTTGGGAGGAGATAGAACCAGGGCAGCTGACCCAAATTTGCCACAGGGATTTTACATACACTTTGATGTCAGCTCAGATATAATCGAAGAAAAGTAGGTGGAAGGGGGGGCATTCATTATTTACAACATTTGCCTTTCGGAGCAACCACTACATGTGCTGAAGCCATGCTTCCCAGGAAGTGGCCAGACAGTGCTTGCTGATTTGAATGAGACAATAAATTTATTTTTTCCCCCTCTGCTTCTTCGGGTGCAAACTTTCGCTTTTACTTTAGTAAACTGCCTTATATGAACCTGCAATTTGTTTTCCATTATATTTTCTTTCCATTGTCCAGCTGAGAGGGAGGGAGTTATGGAGCAGCATTGTTGGCACCTGGCATCCAGGTGAGGTCCACTCACCAGTCATTTTGGTGCCCAGTGTGGGCCGAGACAATGGCTCTTATAGGTTTTGCATGGTGTAGTAGTAGTAGTTATTGAGTAACAAGCTCCTGTGTGGGACATGGAGTTTGTCAAGTGCACTTCTTATCTCTTTGTTTTGTTGAGTTTGGGAACCTGTTAATACAAACAATGGCTCTGTGCTTTGCTTTGACATTGATGGCATTAATGGCTTTGTTGTGTTGGGGGAGCTATTTTCTGGGGACAATGAGGGAATTCATCTCCCTCTCCCTACCTGGGATTGATGTGGATGGTTTTAGAATGCAGGCTCTTGTGTTCTTTGTTCATCCTTGTGTAAGCTGTTCAATACCATTATTGCTATTAACTAATAGTGTTGGCACACTATGGGGTTTGTGGAATCTGGTGCCATCCTGGTGTAAGACAAAACAAACTGTAGGTGAGGAGATACTGAAATGTGTCCTGAAGCAGCTGGTCCCTGGGTGGCAGTGTGTGTGGAAGGATTTGTGGAGGTTCCTAGAGTGCTTATCACATCCCATTGCCTGGGACTTTACACCTGAACAGGCAATGAATCCTGGCAAACTGGTGCATCACCTGATAGAAGGGTGCCTTGCCTACCCTGATGAAACCCAGCAGCTTCTCACCCTGTACTGGGGCCTGACCTGAGTCTATCGAGCCACAGTTCAGTACTTTCAGAGGACTGTGGCTGAGGCAGCAACCCTAACTGCATTTGAGGACACTATGGCTGAGATAGGGACCCAAACAACAACAACAACTACAGTAATTGCCCCCAGTAGTGACAAAGAAAAGGTGGATAAGGAGAGTCAAGGAGTGAACAGCTAGACTCCTTTTAATAATCCCATATGGCCAGTGTAAAAGTCTGGTGGAGGGTGGAGTTTAACAGTAGACCATTGTGGCCTGAATGAAGTAATGCTCCCACTGAGTGCTGCTGTACCGGACATGTATGTAACTCCAATATGAACTGGAATTAAAGACTGCCAGGTGGTATGCTGCACATGGTATTGTCAATGCATTTTTCTCAATCCCTTTGGCTGCGGAGCACAGACCAGAGTTTGCTTGCAGGTGGAGGGGTGTCAAGAACACCTGGAATCAACTGCCCCGGTGTCCCAGATTAGAGACAAATTTTCCTAGGTGGAAAGCACTGCAAACAAATGCCTCCCCAAAAGCCAAGGGCTTCTGGCACCCCCTCCCCCCCCACAAGAGAATTTCTTAGATGAAAGTGAAAAAAAAACCCCTATTTATTTAACAGAACACGCAGAGTGCCCTGCAAGGCACAGGGGAAGGGGAAAACAGGGGAAAAAGAGTTATTAAACCTGAGTAAACAGCTGGTGAACTTTAGTGTCCTTTTCCTCAGATGTAGTTTCCCCTCTCCAGGGGTCCCCAGGGGAGGCTGGGTGGAGTTGCTCCAGTAGCTCCCTGGAGTATTCTCATCTGCCATCCTCCGGGGGCTCCTCGGGTTTTCCGGGTGAGAAAGTAAATCAAAAAAAGGGTCCAAAAGGAGATGATGAAGAAACAATCCCAGGGAAAAAAAAGCTAGCAGCCCTGACAGCAGTCGCAGCCACCAGCCGAAGGAATGTCCTTTATTCCCCCTTGCTCCCCAGCAGAGAAGCCTGGGGAAGAGTTTCAAAACAACCCGCGCTTCTCCCAGCTGCTGAACGCAGTTAAAGCTACAGGCAAACAATAGGGAATACAGGATTATCATAACACCACCCCAAGACACCCAGGCGTGGAAACACAGCCCTACCATCTATCACGGACTTATCCAAAGTGTACTGGAAATGGGTGATTCCCCTGAACATCTACAATACATTGATGACATCATTGTGTTGGGCAATAAGACAGAAGAAGTTTTTGAGAAGGGAAAAAGAGTAGTTCAGAATGTTCTGAAAGCTGGGTTTGCCATAAAGAAAAGCAAGGTCAAGGGACTTGCATGGGAGATCGAGTTCTTGGGCGTCAAATGACAGGATGGCTGCCATCATGTGCATATGGATGTGGTTAATAAGATAGCAACTATGTCTTCACCAGGTAAGAAAGAAACACAAGCTTTTGCCGGCCTTGTGAGGTTCTGGAGAATGCACAATACAGCTTTTAGTCAGTTTGTGAGCCCCCTCTATCAAGTGACCCAGAAGAAGAACCATTTTCAGTGGGGCTTTGGGCAACAACAGGCCTTTGAGCAGATCAAACAGGAAATAGCTTGTGTGGTAGCTCTTGGGCCTGTTTGGACAGGACCAGCCCTTCAAAATATACTCTACACTGCAGCAGAGTAGCATTGTGTCACTTGGAGCCTCTGGCAAAGAACATCAGGAGAAACCCAAGGTGAACCATTGTGGTTTTGGAGCCAGGGTTATCAAGGATCAGTAGGCCCACTACACTCCAACTGAGAGATATTAGCAGCATATGAGGGGGTTTGAGCATCCTCAGAACTTTTTGGGACAGGGGCGTAGGTATTTTTGCCAGTAGGATAGCTGTACTCATTAGGAGGGATTTAAACTATGCGTGAGAGAATGAGGGGGGAGAAGGAGGGAGTAATCAGCAGCCATTTGAGGAAGGTATGGGCAGGGTCTATGAGCAAAGGGCATGGCGAAAGCTTCAGTACCTGGAAGTCTCCCTTATCACTCAAAGGCAGCTGTGTATGTCATTGCTGCAAGCATACCCAGCAGGAAGTTCTCCTTGGGCTAGGAACTTACAAGAGGAGCTCAACAGGCAGCACAGTATAAGGCCCCAAAAAATGCACTTGAAGAGACTTAACAGGGCTTATGGATTTTCATGGACTCTGAGTTTGATGCATGGCAGAAATACCGACAAATTCTCAAGAGGTCAAAGCAACAAAAATTTTTACTGGCAACATCAGACATTTAGAGAACTTTCCAAAAACTTTAGAGCAACATTCAATCAACATGAAACATTTCACAGAGCATTAACTTAGCCGAATCATTTTAGAAAACTCCTAGCCTGTCTGATTTTTAAGTTACTCAAAACTCTGAGAAGAGGAAATTAGAAGAAGAAAGAGAGAAAATATATAGAAAAGAACAAATTTAGCTACCACTCCTGGTTACAGAGGTGTCTCAGCTGATATAAATTTCAAGAGGAGGTAGGGTTAAGATATGTTTGCCTTGTGTGATGGCTTAAGTACCTGTCTTGGTTTGAAAGACAGGTGTCTACTAAGAGAGGTGGAAAACCTCCCTTAGAATAGAGAATGTAACCCCCCTTCCCTCCGAATTATTTTAACTTTGGAATCAAAGGGCTTTCAGGCAAAGGTATGGGGAAAGGAATAACAGATATTTACTAGTATCTATACCAGAGTAAACAAGCAATAACAAGAATATCAACAACAAACAAAACCAGAAATCCGGTGACAGATGTCCCTGGGCTGCCAAGCACTTTCCTGTTTGGTGTAGTCACGGTCACAAGCAGCAGGGGCACTGTTGAGCTCCCAGCTCAGCAGGGCAGGTGCGATGACTCCCGGGCAGCTGCAGGTGGCGCTGTGGCTCGAGGTCAGGTCTGTCTGACAGGGTTGGTAATGGCAGGTGGGCTGGACAGCAAGCAGTGCGCAGTAGGCAGCTTGGAGCGGCGAGCTGGAGCAGCAGGGGCTGGCTCACCCAGGCTAGCCAGCAAAGGTGTCAGGAACTCTGCAGTCACGGCAGACAGGCGGGGCAGGGGCAGCGACAGCCGGACTCCTCCGCAATTGTTGCAAAAGCACAGCCGGGGAGACACACACTCCCGGCGGGGAAAAAGGGTTGGATCCCACGCCTTTTTCCCAAGCAAGAGCTCACCCAGCCAGGAGGAGAAGGCAGAGCACAGTTGGACGTCCCACGGTCGCTGCCAGAAGCAAAACAACAGCTTTCCTCCTGGTGTCCCACAAGCAAGTGCTGGTCCCGAAGGCCAGAGTGTCTCCTCCCCTCACCCTGCCCTGCCGCAGCCTTTGTCTCTTACAAAAGAATTAATGGCTCTGAACACCTGGTCATTGGATTCCTAGTAACAGGGATGGAGAAAATTCCACACCCCCCCCAACCTTCAACAGTACTCTTTGGCTTTCATAGGCCCTTTACCCAAGTGGGATTTCTGATCATCTGGCCACTCTGGGGCTAGATTGGCGCTCCAGGGGTGGGATGTGTAGCATTGCCTCAAGTGTGCCAGTGATTGGCAGCTACTGCAGGGCTGGGGTACAGGCCCAGAGGAGGGTGGGGTGTGCAGAGCAGTGCATTGCCTTGCCAGGGCAAGGCACAACCTGCCCCTTCCCCCACACAGTCGCATGAAATCTTTCGAGCCAGCAGTCCTTCAAGTCTCTCACACCACCCCATGGCTCGAGACATTGACCAGGACCACAGTAATGGTACCTTTCCTCTTGAGGGAGCAGTGGAATCCTAACCTAGCAGATAGAGGAAAAAGGAAAGAAGAGGAAAGTGTACAGGAAATTATCCAATGGACAATTCCTTGTAATGGATGGATGACATGAACTCCCCTTAGCAGTTGTAAAGAAGAATCGCTTTATTGCAAAAACCCGGGGTTTTTAAACAGTTAGTTTGTTATAATTTTACATTCTTGTGAAGCACAACAAATGTGTTTTAACCAACCACCATAAACCATGATAGGAACACGCCCTGGTTATAACCAACCACCAAACACCATAGTGTGAGCACTCACTGGTTCTATCACTTGTTTTCCAGGGTTATGTAACTTGTTTTTCACTTCTAGTTTAGCTGAGTCATTCCCAGAATGCTTTTCTGGTTAGCCGAAGTAACAGGAGTGAGCAAGGATTTTACAAGGGTAACAAGGCCCTCGTTTTGTAAGGTTTTACCTATCCGCAACAATTCCTATTTCAATAATCAAAAGTATAAGTCCAGTTAATATAAAAGTTTTACTCAATGCAAATCATTGCTCCCCACTCCATAGGTCTCTAAAATTGCAGGCAATGCAAATCAAGATCCGGGGGGAGAGTTCATGAAACTAGACTTTTGTCTGCAGTGACCAGAGGAGTCCAACAGATGGGTTGGTGTTTTCCTTCACTTTCGCTTGTGTTTCTCGATACCATATTCTTCACTAGGGAGATTTAGCATTTTACATATGCATTGCTCATTTAGTAATAACATATCTGTTAGGGTTTGACTTTGACTAAACGCTGATACTCTAGCTCTCTTTTTTGATACAGAAAAAAAACTATAAAGATGCACATCAATTTTATGAGTTAAATGAGATAGGACACTGGTTGGTAGGAGGATGCATAGAAAAAGAAAAAGGGCAAACAGGCTCTATTTTTCAGTTGTAGAAAGTGATTTAATTACTTAGCAGAGTTGGAGGATAAATGCAAGGTAAAAATAAACTTTCTATACAGTTTTTGTTCATTCCCTCCCCTCCCTCTTATGAACCTATAGTATTCACCCCCTTTCTTCCTTTATAATCAACAAGCAGGGTAGGGAGGCAGGGTGTGGGGGTCTTTTTTCAGTCCACAGAGCAGATTCATGAATCTATTCATCACCACAATTCTTTTACTACAAATATTCTTTATCTCTACTTGTTTCTCTCTCTCTCCAGGCAGTTTTTTTGCTCTCACCCCCACCCTCTTAAGAAGCAGTCTCTGCACTCACCCTCCTTCCCTCTTTTCAAACTAGCAACATAGACAGGGGGCAGGGTGAGAGGGTCTCTGGTCAGCTCAATCAGGGAGAGGGGTTCTCTACTTAGCCACGGGGTCTTTCCCACAAGAGACAGTCTTCTGGGAACTTCTTTGGCATGGGTCCAATCTCACGAGCAACATCCTGCCCGAATTCTGCTGCTTTGTGAGTCTTCTTGTCCATAAGGTGCAGACTCTCCCGAGCCAAGGCCATGCTGCTTTCATCCCAGGAGCAAGGCCTTTCCTTCCTTTGCAAGGCTTCTGTTTTAACTCTTTCGAGACTCCAAACTGGTTCACAGCTCTCTCTAGGCATCTACCTGCTCTTCTGGCATGGGCTGTGGGTGGATTTCTGCATCTTTGTGGACTCCATGGACTGCAGGAGAAACCTCCTGCTCCCTCCATAGCTTTTACCACGGCTAGCAGAGAGTTTTCAGCTCTGGCACTTGGGGCACTTCCTCCCCCAACTTCACTGACCTTGACGTCTCTACGCTGTTTTCCCTCACATATTTTCACCTCTACCTCCTCCTCTTCCAACTACAAAGAAGTGAAAGAAGTGTGTGCCTGCTTTGTTTTGATTTTTTCTTAAATATGTTTTCACAGAGGCGTAACCAGCCCATGGAGTCCACAAGGATGCAGAAATCCACCCTGGTTAAATGTCAGGCACCTATGACGTCTGCTCTCTCTCCTGCTGCAGCTGTGCAGAAAAGAGGAAAAACTAATACACACACCGGACTCATAAGTTGAGATAAGGAACCAGTGGGAGGACACACTGAGAAAGGGAAAACAGGTTGAAAACTTAAAGTTGCAAAGTGATTTATTAACCTAACAGAGTTGGAGGATAAATGAGAAGTAAAAATAAGCTCTTAAGACACTGTTTCTTCACTTACCCCCTCCCTCTTAAGACACCGTTTCTCTGCTCTCCTCCCTCCCTCCTTCCAACCAACAGCTCAGGGGGAAGCAGTGATTTAGGGGACTAGGAGTTAGATTATAATTTACTAGGGGCTGCTTCCTAAAACAATGTATACAGCTTGCTTAACATTTTTTGTGCTTGCCAAGCAGAAAGGGAGGATGCAAAAGGAATGCAAGACCATTGATAAGGGGAAGCAACCGTGACCAGATATCCTGGTTTTGGACCCTGAAACCAACCCGAGTCAGCTTTAGGGTTTGGACTTGAGCCAGAAACTCAGGGAGTATGCGCAAGGAGGCAGGGTGACAAGTTCAACCTGAAGAAGACTCCTTACTTCATCTGAGGAAGACTTTTACTTCATCCCAGAGACCCCTGCCCACGGCCACCAGGTGGCACTGCGCAGGCGCAAGCATATTTAAATGAACTTTGGACTCATTATATTATGAAGCAGGGATAGGTAATGAGTATGTATAGGGGCATTGTGTAACTTCATGCATATGTAACCTGTAACCCAATATAAACCAAGTGAAGTGCTGCTGGCAGCGTGCATGCTTTTGGAGGGACTACCCCCTTGTGCCCCAGCACTGGAAAAAAACATACCTACTTTACAACTTTTACGAGTTGTGGAGTCTATCCACGCATCAAATTGGCTACCCAGATGAGACGAGCTCTGCCTGACTGCAGGATTGGCTGAGGGGCAGACATCCTATGATGTGCCCCGGGATTTTCCTGGAGGAACTCCACTCCTTGGCCGCTCACTGCGGGGGCAGACAACGACCATCTAATATGGTGGAGAAACGGTATGTTTTGGGTATAGGGAAGACTGTAAGTCATATATGTGTGGCCAGGGCTGCTGATAAGCCACACAGAGACATCTGGTGCACAGCATAGTCCCTGATTTGGTTCAAGTTAAAGGCTTGTAAGCAACCGGCAAAAAGGGAGCCGGCTGAGAGGATTTGCTGGCCGATAGAGCAGCCCACTAGCAAACCTGGGGGTGGATCGAGTGAATCCAGAGGGAGACTATTTTGAATTGCTGCTATCACCTGTGTTTGTGTGAGTGTGTATATATGAGACGCAGACTGGATAGTCTGGATCTGCGAAACGAGTGCGGAGTCTTTCTAACCATGGTTCTGTATCCCTGCAAGGGGACCAGCTGGTGAAGAGATGAAGCAAGTGGTTTAATAAAGTTGGAATTAATGCTTGGTTATGGTTGGGAATTATTTGCTTTGGTATATTAGTGTTATGTATTGGAATTTATGTTGTAATATTTTGCTGTGGCTTTAATAAGTGTTTGTCGTGCTGCGATAAGTGCTTGCTGTGTGTTGTATAAATTGTTGTGTAGTTAAATTAGATTAGAGTCTGATTTTATCAAACTTTGTCACTGTGGATAAAAAGGAATAAAAATCTTTCAACCCCTCAGGGGCTCTATAACAGGAGTATAGGTAAAACTCCATACCATGTTTATAGAATACAGGCAGAGCAAGCATTGAGCCTTTAGGAAGCACTCCTTTGCTTTGGACTCCCTTGTTTTGTGTGCACGTGTTTAAAAGTGACCAAGGAACCAAAGCCATGGCACCATGTATGGGTTTTAGCACAGTGTAGATTCTGTCAAGCTCAGTGGTATATTTTGTCTGTGATTTTGCAAGCGCCCTGGCTGTATTATAAGTGTGCAAAAAAATCTGAAGTGTATGTTTTGAAATCTTTTTGTATAAAAGGAAAAAGGCAACCTCAAAATCTGATAATACATATAAAAGATAGAAGAAGAATAGTAAAAACTCATTGGGATATAACTTTACAGAGAAAAGGCTCACTGGCAACATTATATACAGACCTTTCTTTCTATTTCTCCCTCCCCCTTAGTAGCTTGACTTTGAGTGAAGAGGATTCTGTTGATGAGGATCTTGACCTTTCCTCCCTTTTTCTCTCTCCCTTGTTGTAGCTTGACTTTGAGTGAAAAGTAATGAGATGTGTGCCTAATGCCAAAAATACTCCTTTGCCCTGAATGTAAAAACAATCACTGCAAGGCTTGGACACTGTGTGAGTGTGCTGCTTGCCAGAGAAGGTGGTATTGTGTTTCTACCTTAAGAGCAAAGTGGTGTCTGGCACGTAAGGATTCTGAGATTGAGGCTCGACTTAGAATAGCTAGAATAAAAAGCGGGGACCTTAACAAAAGAGACGAGCTTACTATTGTGACAGAGTGGTCAGAAGAGATTGTTACTGCTTTAGTGTGTGGAAAGAGTCATCTAATTCCCAAAACTTGGTCAGTGCGTGAGGAAGACTGGGAAAAGACAGTGAAGAAGTGTGAAAAGAGGTTTGCGTGGAAATGGAATAAAACCAAGACAAGAAAGTAGATAGGATGGGGACCTAAAGAAATTCCTAGAGCAAGCCCACTTGGCTGTGTTTTGGCACATTGGAAGGAAATTGCAGGGACTGGAGGTACAGAAAATAAGAGAACTCTCATCAAATATTGCAGCCAGTGGTGGCCTCTGTATAAATTGGAAGATGGAGAAAAGTGGCCACCTAATGGGACTTTAGATTATAACACTTTATTGCAGTTAATGTTGTTTTTAAGATGAGAAGGCAAATGGAATGAAGTTTCTTATGCAGATATGTTTTTCTCTCTCCGAAATCACCCAGAATGGCAGAGAGATTGTGGGATCAGACATCCCACTGACCCTATGGTGTTAGCCCTTGAAAAAGAGAATAAGAATAGCAGAGGGAAAATTAGGCAGTGCTGTTCAGCGTGCAGTATAGGTCAGAGGTGCACCAAATCAGACAAGGTTTATCAGGAAATGTAGGAACAAGACTTAACAGATTTGCTTAAGCCTCCCCCTCGGAGACAGGAGGAAGATGTGGACTCGGAAGGAACACCAACTCCAACTCCCTCTTGCCCGGATAGTCCCATCTCATCTCGGACCAGGAAACAGGTGCTACAAGCATCCCTAAGGGAAACAGTGGGACCAGGAGGAGAAACAATGCTAGTTAAAGTACCTTTTTCTACAATTGGCCTGGGTGCGTGGGAAAAAGTTGCCAAAAATTACCGAAGTGATCTGATAGGTGCTGCTAAATGCTTGCAATTTATAATAAAACAACATAATCCAGATTGGAGTGATATGCATCTGTTATTGGATGCACTGACAGAAACAAAGAAACAGCTAGTTTTAAAAACAGCAGGGGATTTGGTAGAGGATTATTATAAAACACAATAGGATGTAAAAGACTATTTCCCAATTCAAGACCCACATTGGGATCCAAACAGTTCAGCAGAAAGGCAAAAACTATAAGACTACCAAAACTGGATAGCAAAGGGGATGGAGAGAGCCATTCTCAAAACTATAAATTGGTCGGCCTTATATGCTGTCGCTGTTGAGCAGCTTGCAGAGTAATGAAGGCACCAGTTCTCAGTGGCAAGAAGGAATGACCTTTATTGTTTTGATTTCATCATATATTTAGAGTATTCAAAAGTCACCCAGATTGGTCAGTCAGAAGCCTTCCCCCAGGCCTGATTGGCCAGGCCTGCACCGTCCAAGTACTGGGACACTGTTCCAATGACATCCAAACTTTATATTTATTTACAAAACACAAGAAAATTCTCATGGGAAAAACCTGTGCTAGCCACAGCATGCAGTTAAGAAGAGTCCTTCCGAGTCACCATCTGAGTTTCTGGATTGCCTGACGGATGCAATGCGGCATTATACATCACTGAATCCTGGGTCTGAGGTAGGAATGCAGCAAATAGTAAACTTGTTTTTAGGACAATCTACAGGGGATATCAGACGCAAACTTCAGAAGCTTTGAGGGATGGATGGGAGGAACTTGGAGATCCTATTAGATCAGGCATGGAGAGTATTCAGCAATCGAGAAGAGGGTTACAAGCAAGGGATGAGAAAATTAGTAGCGATGGTAGGAGAAGAAGGAAGAGGAAAACATGGGCAAGGACCACCCAGACAGGGCGCACCCCAGTTCGGTAAAGATCAATGTGCAAATTTCAAAAAATTTGGTCATTGGAAGAACCAATGCTCAGAAAAAAAGCAAGATAACCGGCAAGAAAGAAGAGGCTGGGAAGGGGTCGTCGCACACATGAAAGAAGACTGAAGAAGACCGGAGGACTCCACCCTAGCGGATCCACTGGTTATAATGAAGCTAGGAGAAAAAGAAAAAGAAGTAGAGTTTCTGGTAGACACGGGGGCAACATAATTGGTTTTAAATAAAGCTTTAATGCCGGTGGGAGATGATTACATTATGGTTCAAGGGGCAACTGGCCAATCTGAAAAAAGATATTTTTGTAAACCTTTAAAGTTTAAACTTGAGAAGCAATGGGGTATTCACAAGTTTTTGTACATGCCCAAATCTCCAAAAGCCCTTTTGAGAAGAGACCTGTTGGAGCAATTACAAGCAACCATTACGTTCAAAAATTGGGAAATTACTCTGGAGGTAAATGATTAACAGTATGTAGAAGTATTAAGCTTAATGTTAACAACCACAGAGGCTGAGGGAGAAATTAGTGAAGAAATTATGAACCAAGTATTCCCTGGGGTATGGGCAACAAGCATGCCTGGGAGAGCTAAAAATGCACCCCCAATACAGATCAGGCTCAAGGAAGGGAAACAACCAGTTAGGGTCAAAGAATACCACCTTAAGAAGTAGGACAAAGGGAATCAGCTCTGTGATCAAAACATTTTTGCAGCTAGGACTATTGAGAGAGGGCAAATCTGATTTTAACACTCCCATTTTACCGGTCCACAAGCCTGATGGGTCATATTGGGTGGTACAGGATTTACAGGCGGTTTATAAGATAATCGAGGATCTCCATCCTGTAGTGTCAAACACCTACACTTTATTAACTGAGTTAACACCTGAACTAACCTGGTTTACTGTCTTAGATTTGAAAGATGCCTTCTTTTGCCTCCCTCTCCACGAAGCCAGCCAGATAATATTTGCATTTGAATGGGAAAATCCCAAAAGCGGATGCAAAACTCAACTCAGTTGGACGGTGTTGCCTCAACGATTCAAGAACAGTCCCACCCTATTCGGAAGCAAACTTGCAAAAGACATGTAATCCTGGGAAGCCCCTTCTGAAGAAGGGAAGCTATTGCAGTACATAGATGACATCCTAATAGCTACCCAGACAGAAGAAGCCTGCGTAGTTTGGACAGTAAGTCTACTAAATTTCTTGGGGCTCCAAGGGTACAGGATGTCTAAGAAAAAGGCCCATGTAGTACAACCAAAGGTAATCTTTTGGGGCTATGAAATCAGTGCTGGGCAGCGAACTCTGGGACAGAATCAGAAAGAGGCAATCTGCCAAACCCCGAGACCCCAAACTATAAAGGGGCTACAGACTTTCCTGGGGATGACAGGATGGTGTAGACTCTGGATTTGCAGTTATGGGGTACTCATGAAACATTTGTATGAGCTCATTACAAAGGAAAACAGAGACCTTCCATGGACAAAGGAGGCTATGAGGGACTTCAAACAGCTAAAGAATGCCCTCATGTCAGCTCCAGCTCTCAGACTTCCAGACGTGAGTAAACCATTCTTTCTGTTTTCTCATGAGAAACAAGGGATTGTCCTGGGAATACTAGCACAAGATCTGGGTCCGTATCGACGGGCAGAGTCTTATTTCTCTAAGCAACTAGACGCAGCAGCCAAAGGGTGGCAGGGGTGCCTCAGGGCCATCGCAGCAGTCGTGCTAAACATCCAAGAGGCACGCAAACTTACATTGGGCCAGAAAATGACTGTGTTGGTGTCCCACACAGTGTCTGCAGTGCTGGAAATGAAAGGCGGACATTGGCTCTCCCCACAGAGGTTCCTGAAATACCAAGCCCTCATGGTGGAACAGGACGATGTGGAAATAGTGGTCACTAACATTGTCAACCCAGCTTCTTTCCTCAGTGGAAACAACGGGGAGCAGGTACACCACGACTGCCTGGAAACTATTGAAGCCACATATTCCAGTCATCCAGATCTGAAGGATGCACCTTGGGACGATGCAGAGACCTGGTTTACTGATGGGAGCAGCTACGTCATCAGTGGAAAGCAACATGCAGGGTATGCAGTCACCACCAGCAAAAAGGTAATAGAATCTGGACCCCTACCAATAAACACTTCTGCCCAGAAAGCTGAAATAATTGCTTTAACCCGTGCTTTGGAAATAGCAAAAGGAAAAAAGGTAAACATTTATACAGACTCAAAGTATGCATTTGAAGTTGTACATGCACACGGGGCCATTTGGAAGAAAAGAGGGCTGTTGAATTTGCAAGGAAAAAACATTAAACATGCACAAGAGATATTCTGACTGCTGGAAGCAGTCCAGCTACCCGAAAAAGTAGCAATCATGCACATTAAGGCACACCAGAAAGTGAGCTCAGAATTGGAGGAAGGAAATGATCTGGCAGACAGAGAGGTAAAAGAAGCCACAAAAGGTGAGGTGACAACTGAAGGGGCTTTAATTCCAGATGGCCAAATCTCCCTAGAAGGTAAGCCAACCTATAATAAAGAAGACAGAAATCTAATTGAGGATCAGGATGGGTCATACAATAAAGAGGGTTGGGCTATTACTGCACAAGGGAGGTTGGTCGTTCCCTCTCATTTAGTATGGGCACTGGTATGGGAAGAACACCAAAAGACACATTGGGGAATAGATGCCTTACATAAATATCTAATTGAAAAGATTATCGCTAGGAATTTATATGCTACCATCACATAAGTAACCCAACAGTGTGACCTTTGCCTCCAAACTAACCCCAAAAATATCCCCAAACCAAAATTGGGTTAAATTGGAAAGGGGAATGGGCCTGGACAGCAGTGGCAAATTGATTTTTTGGAACTCCCAAGAAAAGGGGGATATCAATATTTGCTGGTATTACCAGATACCTTTTCAGGGTGGCCAGAAGCCTTCCCCACCAGAACTGCCAAGGCCCGGGATGTAACCAAGGTATTGCTGCAGGAAATAATACCACACTTCGGAGTTCCAGTCACAATATCCTGAGACAGAGAACCACACTTCATTTCAAAGGTGGTACAATAAATTTGCCATTATTTGGGCATAGATTGGGAGCTTCACACTCTGTACTACACTCAATCAAGTGGTCAGGTGGAGAAAATCAACCACCTGATCAAACAGCAAATTGTAAGATTGGGGCAAGAAGCCAATTTAACATGCCGCCAATCTCTTCCACTTGCATTATTATGAATTCGGACTAAACCCAGAACCAAAGAAAAGTTAAGTCCCTTTGAAATGCTTTATGGAAGACCATACGGAGTACAGAAAGGGTTATCCACCCAAATTGGGGAGGAAACACTGACTGCCTATATGGTGGCCTTGAGCAAGCAACTCAGGAAAATCAAAAAGCATGTGGCTGGAACTCGAAGTCGAAGTTTAGACAGCCCAGTACACAATATTCAACCTGGAGATTATGTCTATGTTAAGTCTCTTGCTGTCGCTGTTGAGCCGCTAGCAGAGAAAGGACCCGGGTTCTCAGTGTGTCAAGAAAAGAGAGCTTTATTATTTTGATTCCAACTTATATAGACTTTTCAGAGGTCACCCAGATTGGTCAGCCAGAAACCTCCCCCTAGGCCTGATTGGCCAGGCCTGAACTGTCCAAATCTCGAGACACTGTTTTCATAACATCCAAACTTTATCTTTGTTTATAAAACACAGAGGAAAGTTCTCATGGGAAAGACCTGTGCTAGCCACATCTTGCAGAGAAAACTTTGGAGCCACAGTGGGAAGGACCGTTTCAGGTGCTCCTTAGCACTTTCACTGCAATCATGATCAAAGAACAGAATGCCTGGATTCATCACACTCGAATGAAGAAGGCTCCAGAGACCCCTTGGAAAGTGGCTTCTGGTGATAATGAACTGAAATTGAAATTTACCTGGGTAAAATGAGTCCAAAGGGGGGGAAAATATCATTCTTTTTGTAGTCGTGTTTGTAATGTTGAGATGTGAAGTCACCAATGAAGAGGAAGATATCTGGTCCCAAGGGGGAAGCTCAATGGCATGGGCAGAACCCTTTCTAGGATGGGGACAACTTTTACAGATACAAGTTGTGGTCTTACAAGACCAACAGGTGTACAAGAAAAATAGGTGGGGAAGCATACCTAAAGAAGGACTTCACTACCTTAATGGTAGTAAGGGACCAACCAATGTGGGATGCTGAGTATTTAACCATATGGAACATATGAAACCAACTTGGATAAGTGTAGGAAGCTGCAGCCCACAAGGAGGGCAAAAGGCAATCCAAAAACAGTTCCACTTTTGTAACAGAGATAAAGACTTGGGTCCAGCATGTTGTTACAGCTTTACACTCAGTGAGACAAAACTGATAATGTGTCTACACCATGAATTTTGGTCACCCCTTTAAATGGTCATTTGAAGTTTTGCTTCAAACCATGACAGAGCACCTGATAAGCACCACTACCCAAGCTCAAATGACTCAAGCTAACACCCAGACACAAGTTCCACCACAACAATCTAAATTTGAACCCAAAATTTATGAAATTGGCCCATATGTAGTAAGGAATACAGGCCAGCAACTATAATTATTCAATCCAGAGTGGTCTCTTAAGCATGTTGAATTACTGATGGAAATTAATATTTCTGAGATTCAACCAGCTTGCTCTCCCCTTTTAAAGACATCTTTTGAGGGCTGGACAACATGGTTACGAAAGCAAGCACCCTTCAGGGGCAGAATGCGAAGGGATTTAACTGGGGTGCTAGGAACATGATTGGGTGTTCTAAATGAGATTGATTCAGTGATATTAATGAATAAGTTGGTCACCACAACTAGTGACCTAACAAAACTGAAACAGCCCCTGCAGTCTTCCCTATAAGCATTAGGAAATGGCCAGTGGCAAGTTTCAAAAGTACTCCCAGATTTTGCAAAGGCCAACGATCAGGACCATAAACTAATAATAAACGCACTCAGTATGGTCCAGGATAATGTATCCCTAGGTCTTAATTGCATACAAGCACAATTATGGATGCAATCAGCTGCCTCCTTAATTATAAGAGAAGGAAATGAAGGTGTTTTCCCTATTGAAATTTGAAAGGCTGTTTGGGATAATGCCACTAAGCTAAAAAAGAAGATCCAATCCTGGTGGACTTTAGTAAACTTCACTTATGACCCTATTACTAACAGGGCTACAGCCTTTGTGCTTACTATACGTAATGCCACAATTTATGTAATTCACCTCGTTGCCTTAGGACTGAACCATGATGGAGCAGCGCTTTACCCTTCTGAACATAGAGTATGGGCCCAGATGGTTGATAAGAAATAGCAAACTGTAAATTTAGAATCTTGTATTACATGAGAACAACAAGGGTTTATTTGTGAGAGCAATACAATTGATGCCAAAGACATATGTCTGGATGTTGAGCAAAGCATTTGCCACTTTGGAGTTCACCTGGACACTAGTCAAAAGACAGTACTTGTATATATTGGTCAGGGCTGTGTGTGTTTAATAACTGTTTGTGTTTTTATAAAAATAGATAATGATAACATAACCATAGATGTTAAGATACATTCTAACTTTTGTCAGGGTTTGAGATAGGACATTGCCAGGAGGACGCACGAAAAGAGGGCAACCAGGCTCTGTCGCTGTTGAGCAGCTAGCAGAGTAAAGAAAGCACCAGTTCTCAGTGGCAAGAAGGAATGACCTTTATTGTTTTGATTTCATCATATATATAGAGTTTTCAAAAGTCACCCAGATTGGTCGGTCAGAAGCCTTCCCCCAGGCCTGATTGGCCAGGCCTGCACCGTCCAAGTTCTGGGACACTGTTCCAATAACATCCAAACCTTATCTTTATTTATAAAACACAAGAAGAATTCTCATGGGAAAAGCCTGTGCTAGCCACAAGGCTCCAAGCTTAAAGTCGCAAAAAAAGTGATTTAATTACCTAACAGAATTGGAGGATAAATGCAAGGCAAAAATAAACTTTTCATACATTATTTTGTTCACTCCCCCCCCTCCCTCTTATGAACTTATAGTATTCACCCCCTTTCCTCTTTTATAACCAACAAGGCTGGGTAGGGGGCAGGGTGTGGGGCATTCTCTCAGTCCACAGAGCAGGTTCATAAATCTATTCATCACTACAATTCTTCCACTACAAATACTCTTTATCTCTACTTATGTCTCTCTCTCTCGACAGTTCTCCTGCTCTCACCCCCCACCCTCTTAAGAAGCAGTCCACTCACCCCCCTTCCCTCTGTCCAAACCAGCAACACAGACAGGGGGCAGGGTGAGAGGGGTTTTCTGGTCAGTCCAATCAGAGAGAGGGGGTTCTCTACTTAGCCAGGGGTCCTTCCCACAAGAGACAGTCCTCTGGGAACTTCTGGGTCCAATCTCACGAGCAACATCCCGCCCGAATTCTGCTGCAACATGATTCTTTTTGTCCATAGGTTGCTGTGCAGACTCTCCCGAGCCAAGGCCAGGCTGCTTCCATCCCAGGAGCAAGGCCTTTCTCTCCCGAGCCAAGGCCAGGCTGCTTCCATCCCAGGAGCAAGGCCTTTCTCTCCCTTGCAAGGCCTTTGCAGTTTTAACTCTTAGATGAGACTCCCACTGGTTCACAGTCTTTTCCAGGCATCCACCTGCTCCTCTGGTGTGAGCTGTGGGTGGATTTCTGCACTCCTGTGGACTCCATGGGCTGCAGGGGGGACCTCCTGCTCCCCCATGGTCTTCACCACGGCTAGCAGAGGGTTTTCAGCTCCGGCACTGGGAGCCCCTCCTCCCTCACCTTCTTCACTGACCTTCGCGTCTCCATGCTGTTCTCCCTCACATATTTTCACCTCTACCTCCTCCTCCTCCAACTACAAAGAAGTGAAAGAAGTGTATGCCTGCTTTGTTTTGATTTTTTCTTAAATATGTTTTCACAGAGGCATAACCAGCACCTCCAATTGGCCCAAACTTGGCCGGCAGCATATCCATTACCTTCAGAGCCATCAGAGATTGGCTCTGCTGGACTTGATGTAAAAACTTCTAGAACTTTCACTCAGGACACACAGGAGCCATCTTTGTGCCACACCCCACCCCTCAGACACCTCCTTAGGCCTACTAGAACAGTTTCTGAGGGGTCCAAATTTCTCCTAGATGTTAAAAATACTTTACTGATGTTTTGGGCCAATCAAAACCACCACAATTTGTAATTTTATAAAGATCATTGCGTGTGACTTCTCATATTTAGCACCAGTTTTATCCCACCAATTGATAAAGTCTAATTATACAATGTATCACGAATTATCACCAACACCTATTGGGATGAACCTTATGTTGGTGAGACAATTAGTGAAGCATCAGGACTTGATTGACATCCTGAAGGAAGTTCAGGAAAATGGGAAGAAAACTTTAATAACCATTCATCATGATACGGAAGAAATAAACAGTCTTACAAAGAATGAGACAAGATGCAGATCATCACTGATGGGATGTACTTTTTGGATGGTCACCTACTGCAACTGGTATTTTTAATACGTTATGTCACCCCATAATTGTTTTAATAATTATGGTATCAGCCTTGTGTTATCTGTTATGTTACTTGTTTGGAATTATAGGATGTTGAAGAGATGATCCATTTTAACCGCTTTATCAAATATACATGGAAAGCATTAAGGAATGCTTATCGCAGAAGCTTGTTAGAAGAAGAATCCATTTATTAGTAAAAGAATTTACTAATTTTATAAAAAAGGGGGGACTGATTTAGGGGACTAGGAGTTAGATTATAATTTACTAGGGGCTGCTTCCTAAAACAATGTATACAGCTTGCTTAACATTTTTTGTGCTTGCCAAGCACAAAGGGAAGATGCAAAAGGAATGCAAGACCATTGATAAGGGGAAGCAACCGTGACCAGATATCCTGGTTTTGGACCCTGAAACCAACCCAAGTCAGCTTTAGGGTTTGGACTTGAGCCAGAAACTCAGGGAGTATGCGCAAGGAGGCAGGGTGACGAGTTCAACCTGAAGAAGACTCCTTACTTCATCTGAGGAAGACTTTTACTTCATCCCAGAGACCCCTGCCCACGACCACCAGGCGGCACTGCGCAGGCGCAAGCATATTTAAATGAACTTTGGACTCATAATATGAAGCAGGGATAGGTAATGAGTATGTATAGGGGCATTGTGTAACTTCATGCATATGTAACCTGTAACCCAATATAAACCAAGTGAAGTGCTGCTGGCGGCGTGCATGCTTTTGGAGGGACTTACCCCCATGTGCCCCAGCACTGAATTAAAACCTACCTACTTTACAACTTTTACGAGTTGTGGAGTCTTATCTGCGCATCAGCAGGGCATGGGGACTTCTCTTGGTCAATTCATCACCACAGTTCTTCTGCTACAAACACTGTTTCTCAGCTCACCCCCCTCCCTCCTTCCAACCAACAGCATGGTGGGGGGAGGGTAAGAGGTTTTCTCTGGTCAGTCCATCAGGGAGAGGAGTCCTCTACTTAGCCATGGGGTCCCTCCCATGGGAGACAGTCCTCTGCGAACTTCTTTGGTGTGGGTCCTAACTCACAAGCAGCAGCCCACCCAAATCTGCTTTCTCTCATGGGTCCTTGTCCACAGGGTGCAGACTTCCAAGCCGAGGCCAGGCTATTTCCATTTTGAGAGTAAGGCCTTTTTCTCTACTGGTACTCCCACTGGATCACAGCTTCCTCCAGGCATCCACCTTCTCTGGTGTGGGCACCTCCCCATGGGCTGTGGGTGGATCTCTGCACCCCCGTGGACTCCATGGGCTGCAGGGGGACCACCTGCTCCCCTCATGGTCTTCACCACAGCTGGCAGAGGATTTTCAGCTCTGGCACCTGGTGCACCTCTTCCCTCACCTTCTCCACTTGACATAACGACAAGAGGGAACTCACGGCAGTCTCAATATGAGATATAGAGTAAGCTCCATTTTATTTCACCAAACGAGAAACTTATATACTGTTACAGATGTTACTAATTATAGTTACACACGTATCTGCAGTTTGTTCTCACACATTCAGGGATCTTCCTGTTGACTCCCTTATTCTTTTCTCATAACACTTCTGACTCCCTATTCTTTCCCATGACATTCTTCCCACAGCTCAGAAACACAGTTGTGGTTCTCAGGTGTTAGTTTCTCATAACAGCTTGTTAGGATTTTTACTGAGGCCTGACTATGCTGAGGCTTTGTTCAGGCCTGTTTAGTTAACATAAATTTTGCTGGAAAACTGCGTTTTCCAACATCCACTGACCTTGGTGTCTCCATGTTGTTTTCCCCTCACATATTTTCACCTCCTCCTCCTCCTCTAGCTAAAAAGAAGTGTGTGACTACTTTGTTTTGATTTCTTCCTAAATATGTTTTCACAGAGATGTAACTAACATCTCTAATTGGCCCAGACTTGGCCAGCAGCACGTCCATCACCTTTAGAGCCATCAGAGATTGGCTCTACTGGACTTGGTGAAAAACTTCCAGAACCTTCATACAGGACACACAGGAGCCATCTTTGTGGCCCTCCCCGCCCTTCAGACACTTCTTCAAGCCTACCACAACAGCTTTTGAAGGGTTTAAATTTCTCTTAGATGCTAAAGATACCTTGCTGATATACTGGGCTAAGCAAAACCACCACACCCCTCTATCAAGTGACCCAGAAGAACCATTTTCAATGGGGCCTTGAGCAACAACAGGCCTTTGAGCAGATCAAACAGGAAATAGCTTGTGTGGTAGCTCTTGGGCCTGTTTGGACAGGACCAGCCCTTCAAAATATACTCTACACTGCAGCAGAGTAGCATTGTGTCACTTGGAGCCTCTGGCAAAGAACATCAGGAGAAACCCAAGGTGAACCATTGTGGTTTTGGAGCCAGGGTTATCAAGGATCAGTAGGCCCACTACACTCCAACTGAGAGATATTAGCAGCATATAAGGGGGTTCGAGCATTTTCGGAAGTTGTTTGGACAGAAGCGTGTCTCCTCATGCCACCGTGATTGCCCATGCTACACTGGATGTTCAAAGGATGCATCACTCAACACATCATGCCCGGATTTCTGGAAAGAAGGCAGAGATTTTGGAGCATTAATTGGAAGGGTGACCTCTGTTCAAGAATTATCAACATATAATGAGTTATTAGAAGACCAAGGAGGCCATGCTCTATTTACTGATGGATCCTGCCTTGTGGTAGGAAATCATTGGAAGTGGAAAGCTGCTGTGTGGAGTCCCACACGACAAGTTTTTGAGGCTGCTGAAGCAGAAGGCAAGTCGAGGCAATTTGCAGAAGTGAAAGCCATCCAACTAACTGTCCTAAGTTACAATATAGATGTATTTAAGTATTCTATTACTACCAGCTGGGGGCCATCAGCTGTTATCGCCTGCTAATGACTCACCCTTGATAACAGACAATGGGCCATTAAGGACCCACCACATGACTCATGGACTTATCTCATCCTATTGTGAGATGCTCCACCCAGGAGGGAGGAGCCAAGCATTCCCACCTAGATATAACCTGGCCTTAGAACTGCTTAAGTCAGCCCTGTCTACTGAGTTGCCAGAGGACAAGAGCTACCACTGGACTTTCAGCTAGAGACCAGACCTTCACAGGATCACTGCTTTGACTGAACTACTTCATTTGGACTGCTACCACCACCCCAACCGGGTGTCAGGTTGTATCTGACTTTTTCAGTGCTTTTCTTTGTATTATTTCACTTATTTTTAATTTTTCCTATTAATTTTAATCCTGCCTTGCGATCTCCCACTGGTTTGTTTTCAAACCAATACACTAACCTTCAACGATTGCTGAAGAAGAAAAGTGACCCGTACTCTGTCTCTATGCTGACTCCTGAATGGTAGCTAATGCCCTATGAAGGTGGCTGCAGCAATGGAAGAAGCCCAATTGGCAATTCAGGGATAAACCCGTCTGGGCTGCTGCATTTTGGCAGAACATTGCTGCACAGGTAGAAAAAATGGCTTTGAAGGAATCTCACGTAGATGGTCACATGCCCAAAAGCCATGTCGCAGAGGAACATCACAACCATGAACAGGTAGATAAGGCTGCCAAAATTGGAATAGCTCAGGCAGACTTAGACTGGGAGTCAAAATGTGAACTATTTACAGCCTGATGGGCCCGTGAAACATCAAGACATCTAGGATGAGATGCAACCTACAGATGGGCCTGTGATCAAGGTGTAGACCTGGCCATGGAGGCTATCACAGTGGTGATGAATGTGAAACGTGCTGCAATCAAGTGAGCCACTGTCACGGTCCAATTATGAGTGGACGCATGATGGTTCGTGCCAGCTATTATCTCGGAGTGCAAAAAGAAAGTAAGGCAAAATAATTCAACAAGTCAAGGGAGTTAAATTTCAATCCAAACAGGGACTTTATTACTTGTGCCCATAAAGCGGCTTGTGATAGAGAGAGAGACTAAAGGAAAAGAGAGGGAGAAAAGGGAGGAAAAAAAAGGGGTTTATAGCTACCACCATGGGTCCATGGATGTCTGGGGGTCCCAGTCCAGAAGGCATTCCTCTGCCTCTGTCTTTGATGTGATCTCACGGTGGGGAAGATCTTTGGAATTCAGTTATTCCAGTGCTGTCTTTTATGCTAGTCCATATACCTGGTCCCTCCTTGCGACTCACTTTTGCTCCCCCTTAATTCTTGTGGAGATATGCCAAACTCCACCTGGCAGGACACACATGCCAAGAGAGGAGTGTCTGAGGTGTGGTTGACTTTGGAGGCAAGTCCCCTCACAATAGTGGGTAGCAGGGAGTCTATGGGTCCATGGTCCCATCTTACTTCATGGATCTTTCACAATAGTGTGTGTCAGGGAGACAGGTGCAAAGCCTTCATTCCATACTAGTTTTGGCAGGTACAAAGCATTCTCTGCGCACCAGCTTAAGTCCTGCACCTGTGGTTTCTGATGAGAAATGTTGAGACAGAACTTGAGTCTTTGACCAATCCTTACAGCCATGCGAGTAATATCTCCTTGGAATAGAGGCCTGTGGCTGGGTTTTTGACATGATGAGGCCTGGTAAATTGACTATATTGGACCACTGCCATGAACACACCAAGGCAACAGTAAGATAGTCATTATGGCTAAGGTGACTACTGATTGTCTGCAAACATACACTGTAAGCCATGCCACTGCTTGAAACACCATTTTAGGCCTTGAAAGACACATTTTTAAGAGGCATGGTATCCCAGAAAGAATGGAATCAATGTGGCTCATTTTTGAAAGAACCTCATAAACTCTTAGGCAAAGAAACATGGATTGAGTGGATGTCTTACACCCACAACCTCTGGAAAGACTGATAGGTATAATGGACTGCTAAGGACTGTGTTAAGAGCATTAGGCAATGGGGCGTGGAAACACTGGAATGTAAATTTAGCAGAAGCCACTTGGTGGGTTAACACCAGAGGATCTGCTAACTGCAGTGGTCCTGCCCAAACAAAACCCCTACATAGAGTGGGAGAATATAAGGTCCCTCTACTACACACAGGGAAGTGGCTGAGGAAGATGGTGTTGATTTCTACTCCCATGGGAAAAGGCCAACTCATTCGTGGGATTGCCTTTGCTGAAGCACCTGGGTGTACTTGGTGGGTAATTGTGTTGGTTTTCTTAGCCAAGTTGTTTTTTGGTTTTTTTTTGGGGGGGGAAGGCACAAAGATGACTCCTGTGTGTTCCGTGTGAAAGTTCTGGAAATTTTCACCATGTCCAGCAGAGCAAATCTCTGATGGTTCTAAAGGTGATGGACATGCCGCTGGCCAAGCCTGGGCCAATTAGAGACATTGGTTATGCCTCTGTGATAACATGTTAAGGAAGAAATCAAAACAATGTGAGCACACACTTTTTTTTAGCCAGAGGAGGAGGAAATGAGAATATGTGAGGGAAGCAACATGGAGACACCAAGGTCAGTGGAGAAGGAGGGGGAGGAGGTACTCCAGGCACCAGAGCTGACAATCCTCCACTGGCTGTGGTGAGGACCATGGTAAAGCAGGATGTCCCCATGCAGCCCATAGGGTCCACGGGGGGTGCAGAGATCCACCTGTTGCCCGAACCGAGGAAACACAAACAACCGAAGTTATTTATGCGGTGCTTTATTGAGGGCCCTGGGGACCTGAGGACTCGCGTCCAAAGTCAGAGCCCCAGCTTGTTACAAAATCACTGAGTATATATACGTTCTCTTTCCAAATTGCTTCATCACAACGAATTTGATTTCTAGACATATCTACCTGATTTATGATTACATTGTGACTTTGTTTTTCGTTAACTGAACATTCCTTATCATCATTAATCTTCTACACCCTATTAGATAAGTCACACACTTCACTTAGCAGATCATTTAGATAAACAAAGTGTTCTATAGCTACACATTCCTCAGATAAGTCTTTCTACCTCTTCAGTATGCTCTACTAATCCTTTTGATCGCTACTGGCAACTTCGCTACACAACACGGTTTACACTCAGGCCTACTGATCCCTCCAAGCCTTAGCACGACTACTACTAAAGTCTTTATACATGGTTCTGCAACACACCCACAGCCTGTGGGGAGGTGCTGATGCCAGAGCGAGTAGATGCATGGAGGACGCTGTAATCCAGTGCGAGTCCCAGTGGAGAGAAAGGCCTTGCTCCTGAGATGGAACAGCCTGGCCCCAGAGGTCTGCACCCTGTGGATGAGGGACTCACGTTACAGCAGGTTTGGGCGGGCTGCTCCTTGTGAGATTTTGACCCATGCTGGAAAAGTTCGCAGAGGACTGTCTCCTGTGGGAAGGACCCATGGCAATGTAGAGGATGACTCCTCTCCCTGAGCAGCAGAGGAAGATCTTGATGATGGACTGACCAAATCCCCATACCCTGTCCCCCTCTGCTGCTGGTGGGGAGAAGGGAGTGAGGTAAGCAGAGAAACTGTGTCTGAAGGTGATGCCTGATTTTTTGTCCTTTCTTTTTATACCCTTTTTATACATTTTTATACCCTTTCCCTCTCCTTGTACCCTTCATAAACACTCCTTGTACCTTAGCCCTACATGTTTATAACTCTTGTAGTCGGATATTTAGCATAGTTTGGGGGTTCTCCAAGGGGGAAGATGAAACATTCATAATTATCTCAAAACTAGAGGCTCCAACTTTAGACGGAGCCTCCTCTCTGGAACATGTTTTTGTAAACTAGGCTCACTTTGGGGGGCAATAAAACTAGAATAGCGGGAGAATTACTTCATTTGTTAAGTTTCTTATTGGGGGATTTTAGGTAGATATGCTAATTTGTAAGGTCCATAAAATTGTATACGCATTTTACACGTGTGTGCTCCTCAGCGTGTTTTCCACCTTTGACGAGTGTGCACCTAGGATCCTATTAAAACCAAGGTAATACCCTTTTCCCCTATACTGCCGTGTCTGCCTCTTTTTTTACTAGCTTTTAAGGCATCAAAGGGGTTATTTTTACTTCTCATTTGCCTCCTCTGACTCTGTTAGCAATAAATCCCTTTGCAACCTTAAGTTTTAGCCTGTTGTGCCCTCAGTGCATCTTCTCCCAGTTCCTTATCTCAACTTATGACCCCTTTGTGTGTTTGCGTGTTAACTTTTTTCCCCCTCTCCTCTGCCCAGCTGTGACAGGGGAGAGCGGAGAGAGATGTCATAGGTGCCTGGCATTTGGCCAGGGTCAAACCATGACAGTAATGTGGAAGGATGGGGAGACCTGGTGTGTGCTTCAAGGAGATCTAACCTTGGGGGGAAAAATAATCTCTGTATAAATTGTATGTTGCAGGAAGTAAAGTAGCAGGAGTGACATGAACCGACGAGTGGATTTTCCAAGAAGCAAGGAGAGTGCGACAATGACCCAGGCAGGGCCGGTGTCGGTATGCTGCTTCTCCTGACCCGAACACCTCTATTGATGGAATGAAGCCCAAGTCGCAGCCTATTTTTGAACATCTGGAGGGGTGAAGGAAGTCCATGAAATGGGAAAGTAATACCTATCTGTGTAAAGATGTGGGACAGTAGTTAATGAAAATGTATGCAGCTATGTGTTGGGTGTAAAGATGGTTTAAGGATGTAGTTGAAGTTGTAAATCTTAGTAAGAAGGGATTTCAGTAATGACAAATAAAGACAAATGGAATAGTTTGAACATATATATATATATATATATATAAAATTATTTTGGATCTGAGTATGATACAAATGGTATGGAGGAAGGGGTGGAGATTGTATTGGGTGTGGCTGAGATGGAGTTCATTTTCCCCATAGCAGCCCTCACTGTGCCATGCTTTGCACTGGTGGCTTCAAAGGTGTTGATAACACACGAGTGTTTTGCCTACTGCTGAGCAGTGTTGGCACAGCATCAGTGCTGTCTCTCCAACATTCTGCCCCCCATCAGTAGGCTGGGGGTGGGCAAGATCCTGGGAGGGGACACAACTATGCCCACTGACCCAAATTGGCCAGAGGGATGTTCCATACCATATGACTTCAGCTCAGATATAAAATCTAAGTAAAGAAGGGGGAAGGGGGCATATATGTTATTTACAGCATTTGCCTTTTTGAGCAACCCCTATGTGTGCTGAAGCCCTGCTTCCTGGAAAGTGGCCGGACAGCGCTTGCTGATGGGAACTAGAGGAGAGAATTATTTTTCCTTTTCTCTTTGCTTGTTCATGTGCAAACTTTCACTTTTGCTTTAGTAAACTGCCTTATCTCAACCTGCGTGTTGTTTTTCATCTTATTTTCTCTCCCCATCCAGCTGAGAAGGGGGAGTGCTGGAGCAGCTCGGCTGGCACCTGGCATCCAGCCAAGGCCAACCCACTACAGATGCTTTCGATGCCGTCCAGGTGTCGCAGGATGAGGGTCAAAGATCACTCGGACAGATCTGATGTAGCAGTTAGTTTATTGAGTTCTAATCAGTAAATTTATTGTCCCGGTTTAGAGACAAGTTTTGGGAGAAAACGGTCTGGAATGAATGTTTCCTCTAAAGAGAAGTGTTTTAGCAATCCCTTCTTGCTTATATGAAATAATTTTTAGTGGATGAAAGTGGAAAAAAGACTGTTTATTTGATAAACAAGGTGCCCGCACAGCATGGGAGAGTATGAATAACTGTTAGATACTGAACCATCAGAACTTTACCCCCCACGCACACACACACCCCCTCAGCCACAGCAGAACAAACAAACCCAAAATGCCAGGGGAAGGGAATAAAAAACTCTTCCTAGCATGTGGCAAGAAAGGACAAAATGGCAGATGGCCTTTGTCTCAGGGAAGGAAGAAAAAAGTCCACACAACTGCTCAGGGAAGAAAAAAAAGGGAATCTGGTGAACCTCTGATGTTGGTCTACTCACTGCAGAGGGAGCTGGTGGATTTTAGAGTCTTTTCTTTCACTGCCTCGGCTTCTCCCGAGGTCCGGGGCCGGACGGAGTCGCTCCTGTGGCTCCCTGCAGGTCCGCGCCGGTCGGCTCCTGCCAATGGTATGATGTCGGACAAAAGCTAAGATGAACAGTTCCAGAAGAAACAACAGAAGCCACCGAAGAATTGCTACTGCAGTCCAAGGGAAAAAACCTTGTTGCCTAAGCTGACAAAAACCAAGCTAGCTAAAAGCAACAATGTAACCCATCCCACCACAACCCAAACACTCGGGAGTGAGAGCTCGAACCCAGCCTGTACCAGAGTTCCCCCGGCTCCCGCCCCTCCCCCAGACCCACCTTAAAGCTACAGGAACCATTTCTGGGCATAAAGCAGATTATCAGAAATAGTGTATAATCATAAAATCCCTCCAAGACATTTATGCATGTAAAATTTTTATTAAGTGCAAATGGATTGGCAGTCAACACTACACTTAATGTGAGTATGGTGCACAAAGATTATCGCATAAACTTACTATGTGTATCTTAAATGTTACATGTGTGAAGAAAAAGTGATTTAGCATCCCATTGATGCCTGGTGCCTGGTAAGGGGTCTCTCAGCCTTGAGGGGTAACCTTGAGAGGCATCCCTACTCCAGGGGAGATTACTGCCAAGCAACCAGATAGTATGGAGGGAGATTAATGGACCCTGACAGCTGCACATATTGATAGTGTCAAGTGGTTGACTCGTAGTCAGATTTTCTGCTGTGTTCCGGCAGTTTTGGCCGCTTATCAGCCCAGCCTCCAGCCAAACCGGTTTATTGGTTTTGGTGCTGAGTTCTTGCTGATAGCCTCACATAGTAGGATTACCTTTGGACAACCCTACTTGTTGAGCACCTGCCAGGACCAAAGTTCAGTTAGTTCTAACAGGAGGAGTGCATCTGTGACACCAGGTTTTTCCTAGCAAAGACCCCAAAGCTCTGAGGGTGGTAGTCAAGGGCATGGAGGCTCGGGGTGTTCTCAGTCCTGCTGCTGATGGAAAATGACAGGAGGAGAAGGGCACTGATAATGGGGGTCAATAATTGGCTGCAGAGCTTGCACTGGCAACAGGGTTTTGGGTTCTATGAGCATGGGACCCTGTTTGTGGACCAGCGTCTGCTTGGGAGAGAGGGGCTCTGCCTCACTAAGATGGGCAAAGATTTTTTACAGTAGGATAGCTGATGTCATTAAGAGGGCTTTAAACTAAAAGTGAGGGTGTCAGAGACTGAAAGTTTATAGTTCATGGCTTAAACATTGATATGAAAGACTTTTGCCCATTATGGTGAAACTATAATGAAGTTGCACCGACAAAGCCCACCCTACCCTGAATGGGCCTCCTGACTGAAACCCTGAACTGTGAGTTAAGCCACCTAAGAGAACTTGAGATAAGATAGAGTGACACTGTTATTCAATCATCTCAGGTCTGGGAAGAAACAGATAAGGCTTGGAGAGCATCTATGGGAGGGCCAAGCCTAGCAGCTGTCCTGAAAATTATCCCTGGCTGGCTTCAGGGTGGAAGCCATAGCCCACAGGCTTATCTGCTTCTAGTTTTTTAAAGATTCCCCCTCCAACCAAGGGAGGAGGATGACAGTTTTGGGTGTGTGGCGTTG